>NC_057811.1:220012157-220055526 GCF_018294505.1 Triticum aestivum | reverse complement strand
GGGAGTGGAACCATGTTTTACGGACGCATTTGTCTGAAATGTGAGGGGGAGTTACAGTTCTACCCCTGCCTTTAGGCTTCTCGGCTTGGGTCTGTGTACTGAGGGTCGGGGATAGTAGAGTAACTTTGCTTCTCCCCAAATAGTGGGCGGGAGCGATTTCGGGCGAGGAGGGCGTGTTTTGAAATATAGTGGGCGCGAGCGATTTCGGGCGAGGAGAGCGTGTTTTGAAATAGTGGGCGCGAGCTATTTCGGGCGAGGAGAGCGTGTTTTGCCGACCATGGTTTATGAATTATTCGGCACATGTCATTTCGGCCGAGGAGAAGGCGCGCTTGGATGAAGTTACGAACCTACCCTCGATGCACAACGGGCAATTGATCCGTGTCCCACATAGGACGGTAATTTCGCGTCTCCCATTTATTTGCTCGGGCAAATTCCACTGAGCAGAGGATGTCTAATGGTTCATTCAAAATTTGGGAGAACGAGCATCCACATCTACCTTACCAAGTCGATTCGAATCAAATTTTGAAATATTAGCTTGCCACTTCTTTTTTTGATGGAGAGATGATGCTCGGGAGTAATGTGTTTTTACATGCTCGTTGCTAGCGATTTACTATATGACAAATAGTTGACCCACTCAAAAATGGGAATCAAACCCAAAATGAAATATCTCGATTCAATGAAATAGCTCGTTCACCAGGTCAAAATAGTAAACTAAATCCAAAATTGAACACCTCAATCGAGTAGCATGTTGTACAGTATTATAGTACTCCATGAACATGTTGAAAGTCAAATTAATGAACTTGTTTGATATACGCATATATCCGTTCATGTGTGGATTGCAGACAACATGTTCTCCAATTTAAATATTTGAATGCAAGTTTATATCGAAACATGGTTTATATCAGTCTTTGATGCATAAAACGCGACCTCCCCCTCTCCCGGACTCCTGCTCTCTCTCTCACGCACCACTCTGTCGTCTCGGAGCTCTTCCCCCTCTCTCTCAAACTCTCCTTCTACCTGGGTCACACATACACATGCATATTTCACTCGCACTCGATAGGCCCATCTAAAACTCTATCTCTCTCCCTCGTTCTCTCTCCATCTCACACGCACACACACACAATCTCATGACTAGCTAGCCAAGTATGATGGTCTCTCACTCAATTGTAGGCACACGCAGTCCCCCCTATATGTATATGACTAGCCAATCTTAGTCTTCATCACAAACATGTGCATGGTCTATCTCGATTTCTCTCGGGGCATCTTTCTATCGCGCACGCACCTCCCTCGATCTCCCACCCATATAGTCCCCTCGCGATCTCGAGGGGATCTCTCTATCACAAACACACCCTCTCGCCCTCCCCATGCGTCCATGTTCTCCATGTGTCCCTCTCGACCTTTGTTCCTTGTTGGCCAGACCTCTATTGGACATGTGCTATAGGGGTGTCTCTCTCCATTGCAAACAATCACACACTAGCTATTTTCGTGTATCTCCTCGCCTCGCTTTTCTATCTCGGAGATGCATGCGTGATATGTTCGCCTAAGAAACGAAAAAACACACTCTCTCTCTAATTTATCGTTTGTTGTCACTTTCTCTTTCACACACATACTCTTTTTGCACACTTACTCATTCTCCTTCACACGCACTTGATCTCTCTCGACTTAGGCACTCTCCTCAGTCCATAGCATATTGATTTATTGAAAAGTCAAACATCACAAAGTTTGACCATGTACGTGGAGAAAAACAATTACATCTAGAACGGCAAACATATACCATTAGATTCACCATGAGATGTAGTTTCGTATGATGTATCTTTGGTATTGTAGATATAAATAACATTTGTGTAAACCTGATCAAAGTTTCCAAAGTTTGACTTCTAATTTTTTTACATGCATTGCATTATCGAGCGGATGGAATATCTCTTTCCCCCTCTCAGCTATCTGACGCACCACTCAGTCTTATCGGGGCTCCTCAATCTCTCTTAAACTTTATATCTCCCTGGTTCACACATACAATGTCTCGCTCGCGTTATACATATAGACCCATCCAACACTCTCCGCCCTTGTTCTCTCTCTATGTGACACGCACCCCCCTAATAAGTACCATAATCCCTCACTCCATCATAGGCGCAAGCACTCCCCCCTAAGTATGTTTATCTCTCACTAGCCATCAGGAACACACATATTGTCTCCTTCCATCCATACGTCTATCTCGATATCTCTCGGGGTATCTTCTATCGCGCACACACCTTGTCAGTCGATCTCCCACCCATGTAGTCCCATCACGATCTCCAGGGGATCTCTCTATGACAAACATACACTCTCTCCTCCCCATGTCTACATTTTCTCCATGCGTCTCTCTCGACCTCTCTCCCTTGTTTGTCAGACCCCTCTTGGCCACGAACTAGGGGTCTTGCTCTCTCGGTTGCAAACAACCACACACTATCTCCTCACCTTGCTTCCGTTGTCGAAGATGCATGTGTGATATGTTTGCATAAGACACACACGTTTTTTCTCGACTTTTATCGAGTGTTGTCCATGTCTCTTTCACACACGCACACACACTTTTTTCACTCACTCTTTCTATTTCACTCTCTCTCTCTCTCTAGTTAGGGACTCTCTCACGTCCATAAGCATATGGATGTTTTGAAAAGTCAAACCTCAGAAAAGTTTGACCAGGTATATGTGGAGAAAAACATTTACATCTGGAACGATCATTAGATTCATCACAACATGTACTTACTTCATACTATCATTTATCTTTGGTATTGTAGATATAAGTAATTTCTTTATAAACTTGGTCAAAGGTTCAAAAGTTTGACTTTTAGAAAAATGTTGGAACTACATTATCGATCGGAGGGAGTAGCTCTTTCTCTCTCTCTCTCTCTCTCTCTCTCTCTGCTATCTCTCACGGGCCTCCCCTCTCACTCGAACACTCTATACCGACGGATTATACGCTCACTGTGTCAGCGTATAGCTTCGTATATTGTTTAGTTGACCGGTCAACAAGTCCACATGCTGCCTTGTCATCTCATGTTCTGTATCTTCGTGTGCTGGCCCATGTGGCAGTGGGTGACAATAAATAAACTAGAGGCCCATCTGACACGCGGTGAAGTAAACAAAGTTGAAACCACTCGGTCGGGGTAGCACCCTGCACGCTAGTAAATTGAGGGTGCATTGAGGACACACTTCTTCCGCGTGAAGGACGCACTCGCGCACAATTCACCACTGCGCGGCGGCATGCACAGAAGGACGCACTCGCGCACACCCAGCACACATGTACACCGGCGTCGCCGCCGGTTGAGATGGACGGCAAGGCAGCCAACAAGCGGAGGCGGCTTGAGCCAAAACCGCATCCGGTGAGCCTGGACTTCATCAGCAGCCTCCCCCATGACATGCTGCTCGTCATCATCGGCCTCCTCCCCACCTAATATGCCGTGCGGACCGCCCTGCCCTCCTGGTGGTGGCGCCCCCTCTGGCGCCGCGTCCCCCTGAACCTCACCGTCGACAGCTGCCTCTGCGACGGGGATTGCAAACGCATGGCCGCAGTCTCCAAGATCCTTTCATCGCACCCTGGGCCAGCCAGACGCCTTGACATCCGCATGTTTAGTACGAACTGCAAGTTCCAACCCAAGTTCGACGAGTGGTTCTTATACCCCACCCTAGATCAGCTCGAGGAGCTCAGCTTTGAAGCTGGACGATGTCGCTCTCTGCCGCTGTCCGCGCTCCGCCTCACGCCAACGCTGCACCGTGCCAGCTTCAACTCCTGCTATCTTCCCCAGATTAATGCCGCGCCCGCCCTTCTTCTCCCTCAACTCAAGCAGCTCGACCTCTTCGACGTTTTCATCTCGAAGAAGGCTATGGAGCACCTGCTCCGCAGCTGTACTGCGCTCGAGTACCTTCGTCTTGAGCAGATCCACGGGTTCATTAGCCTCCACATCACCTCGGCGAATCTCTGATGGATTTATGTGTCTTGCTGGCCCCGCAACAAGACATCAATTGGGAAGAGATCACTCCAGCTGTTTCACGTTATGGTCATTGAGAATGCACCTTTCCTTGAGAGATTGCTTGTATCGGGTCTAGAAGGTCCAACAAAAATCAGGGTCATTGACGCGCCGAAATTGACAGCGTTGGTGCACTCGTCTGCCAAATTCTCCGAACTCTTTATTGGATCCATAATCGTTCAGGTACAACACTCATCTTCTTCTCCGTCTTCTTGAAATTCACATTTTTAAATTACTTCTTGATGTATTTACGACCGTCTTCCAGAAAATGATTCCCACAAGCTTGACCCAGTCTATGCGCACAGTGAAGATCTTGGCAATAAAATCTATCGGCCCCGATTTGGATCAAGTTGTCGGATTCCTTACATGCTTTCCGTGCACGGAGAAGCTACTCATCGAGGTGAAACTTCTTTCCTATTAGTAAACAGTAATCACAACGTAGCTCAATTTTTTCGTAATTTTCCCAAATTACGATGACAAGTGTAGTGTTCAAAACTGCATCTACGCACTGCACCGAAAGAAATATTTTTAGTATTTTTTCTCACGTGATCACCTGCATCGTTTTTTTGTAGTACTACTATAGTAGCCTAGGCTAGTCATAGTGGAAAGTAACTTAGACTACTCTAGTAACTCTATGGTTACCCTAAGAGCAAGTACTACCTCCGTCCTGGTTTACTCTTCCTATTTTGTAGTATCAAAATTTGACCATAGATTTAACTGACAAAATGTTAATGCATGTCACTAAGAACTATATTGTTGGATTCGTATTTGAACATAATTTCAAATGGTGTAATTTTTAGTGACATGCATTGGCATTTTCTTACGTAAATCTATGGTCAAAATTTTATACTAAATAAGAGGTAGTACAAAAGTGGGCTATAACGGCCCTCCACTATGTAGGCCAAAACACGTGCCAAATTCACTTGTGATGCATTTGGCATCGATGCCCCTCCATTGCTCACCTGGTGCCCCAATCTGGATCACCTACTTTGCTCCAGTGCCAAATTAACCCACGCAATGAAAAACACTTGTGTGGGAGAGAGAGAGAGGACTGAGGCAATAAAAAAACACTTGTTTGGGAGAGTCAGAGGCTGGTGTAGTTGGTTTGATTGATTTGTTTATACATGTGGGTCTGTGTGCACAATGGTGCCAGCTCTCTCACATCGCGAGAGCGGTGCCAAAATCTTTTGATTTGACATTGATGCGTATTATGTGGCATACTTTTGCGAAATATGGCATCAGCCACATAGTGGAAGGCAACAAATGCCCAAGCTCTTCACGTACTCCTAGGTAAATGAGAGGAACGAGAAAGAGAGAGAGTGAAAAAATATCACTAGCCACCCAACCTTATTGTATGAGCGAATGATATTGGTACCTCTTGATGACAAGGCAATCTTATACAGCCAGCTGCTCTAATATGTTCTCTTCTTTTGCAGATAAAAAAAGAACCGAAGTGAAAAATGTGCTGCACTATAACAATCTCATTGAATGCATTAATCTCCATCTTATAGAAATTGATTTGATCGACTACCGAGGCAGCACATTTGAGATTAAATTGGCCAGGTTCTTTGTTCTGGAGGCAAGTGTGCTCAAGGTAATGAGGTTTGGCGTTCTCTGGCGCAACAATGAATGGCGTGCTGATCACCGCAAGCGTCTAAGCCTAAATGACAAAGGCTCCGCAGAAGCTGAATTTGTTTTTGAAACATCAAGTGGCCAGAGACTCGAAAACTTATTTGCCCATTAGTGACTTGTCAGGGCGGTGGATTTTAGTTTGTACGATAATGCTGCATCCACCTAAAGTAACGAAAGTTCTTACGTAAACTTCCTAGTAATTCCCTCTTCGTAGGTGCAACATTACTCCTAACATTTGTAATATCAATTTGAAACTTGTAATATTGCCGTGTCCTATTCCTGCGTTTTCAAAATCCTGCGAATCAAATAGGTCCTGAGTTGGTGATGATGTTGTGCCTGCCATCTTTCACCAATAGCCGTCAGATCTTGATCAGACGCATACAAACCAAACTTCTCCAGTTTTGCAAAAAGATGCTCGCACTTGTTCCCTATTTACAAACAACTCCTTGTCTCTCACAATCAGCCTTATCTCCTTCCCACCACATCTAAAAGGCCATGGAAAAATCTGGCGCGATGGCCACTGCCGGCGCCGTCCACCCCCCAATCTTGGTGTTCCGTGCAATGCACGGGCATCTACGCACGGGAAATTATGTCGAACACGGCTAGTTGTAAGCAGGCTAGGTCTACAACCATGATGATAGTGACTGCAGACGGTGAGGCTGAGTATGGTATGCCGAACACGGCGCCTATACTCAGGTGTCATCTCCGGCGTAGGGTCTTGTCACTTCACTGTGAGGAGCAACACGTAATAATTTGACCAACGGGTAGTACTGTGCTACTACATTGGTACTACTACTACTACTACTACTAGTACTAGCACCATCGTCTAGATTTAGTAGTACTACCACGTCCATCTGGATTTAGTATTTGACTAGCAATATCTAGTAATGCATGTCACAAAAAATGTACCAATCCCTCTGTAAATAAATACATGGTGTATTGTTTTATTCCTATCGGCGAGATAACTTAATGTCTTTTTGCTACTTAATAGGATTACATGCAATGAACTAACCACTGCATGTGATGTTTGGTAGTCTCAAGTCATTGAAAGCATGCACGGCCCACATCTCTCATTGGTTGATATGTCACGAAATAAGAAACGAGGAGGGAGTTAATGTACCGTGCCTAAGTGTTTTGGGATTATTTGGTTTTTGTAAGGTGACTTACACAACATTTTTGGTTACATGCATTAACATTTTATTAGTTAAATCAAAGGTCAAAACTTGGCGCAAAATGCAAAGGGGACCAATAAACTAGTAAACATCAAAGTTCTCTTGTTTGGCCCCAACTAGAGGTCTGGTGAGATGACTATACTGCACTGACACGGAGGGGGACGCAGCTTCATTGACTTACTGCACCTGCCTTTGGGTGTATGACACGTGGGCCCAACGGGTGGCTGGCCAACCTGTCATACATCCAAAGGCAGGTGCAGTAGAGGGGCGAGGAGTAGATGGCCAACACGCACGTGAATTCAACGCAGTCTGCACTTCTCATATAAAGGCTCCCGCCAGTCCAATCTATGAAATCCTACGCACCTACGCACCCAAGGGCAAGAGTGATCACTCCAATCGCAAGATCAGTTGACTAGAAGCTAGACCCATGGAGGCGACGAGCGCGAGCATCAGCCGGCTTGGCCAGATGGTCCACGACACCGGCCTGCGGCCCGGCACCGAGGAACGTCTCCAGGTAGTGCTTGAGGCCACCAGGGCGAGGGGCCACTTTGGACGACAACTTCGTCTCCTTGTTCGACGAGGTTCTCGTCAGCTTCCTCGACAAGTTCACCATCGTCAAGAAGCTCGCGGACGACCTTGACGTACGCCTCCAGCCCACGCGCCCAGGCTCTGTGATGCCTGCCACCCTGAACGGCCTCTATGGTGACAACTTCTTTGACGCACTGGTGGCCCTGCGACTGCCCGCCGTCGCGCCGGAGAATGTCCACCTCGAGGTCGTGCTCGCCGCGCAGCGCCTGGCGCAGCAAGACACCATCGACATAATCACCCACTTCTATGCGCAAATTGTCCACAAGGACTACTACATGCAAGAGGAGGACGATAGGACACTGGCCTTCTTGGACTGCAGGGCAACCTTGGACGGCATTGTTCAGAAGCACGTTGAGCTTGCAGCCAACGCCGCTGCTCCTCACACATCAGTTGGTGACCCGGTTCACTAGGGCGTGAGGATGTCGTTGATGGATCCGTATGTATCTTTATCTTTCTGTCAAATCCATGTAGTAGTATATGGTACTACTAGTAATTATCTTACCTTTTGCATCAACTTCATAATTTTTGTACGTACTCCATGCATGAACCGCGCCAGAACCAAACTTCTCATTACTCTAGGGAAAATTGTTATTTCTATCTATCGGTCGCGCCATGGAGCAGAACCAAATTTTACAAGTTACAAGTTCAAAAGGAAACTTCCGTGTTCGCGTCGCACCCCCACACGATTGGTCCGGCACGCCGCTCAAGGGGGAATGCGTGTTGTGTTGCATTTTCACTTACAAGTGGGATCGCAGTTGAGCAAACCGACTATCGGCAAACCCCCACCCCGCCCACCGCGCGATGGCTGAGAAAACAGGAGGGAGAAGAGATGGCTGTAGCATGGACTCCAAGAAAATTGGTGTCAGATGGGACTCGTGTGGGTGGCGTGTGCCGTACTGCTAGACATGAATGCTAGTTATGGCCCATGCCACCCCACTATATCGAGGTGCTGGTTACGTAGAACAAATTTCCTAGAGTCCGTGCTCAGCCCTCCTCTATCTCTCTTCTCAGCCAGCCAGCAGACGCGCGGAGCCCATCGTCTGTTTGCTCATATGCGGTCCCACATGTTAGTGAAAACGCAAGAGGACCCACTGAACCTGCACATCTTTCACCTTGACGTGCTGGTGATGAAAAACAAATCCAATAAAGATCTTCGGTGGCCGCTTTTGGAGTTACTCAAGAGTAGTAAGATTCTATTTACAGTTTAACCCAAGATGCACATCACGTGGCTTCAACTAGCACTCTATTTTCTTGCATGACACGACCTGGATGCTGGATGTCCCACGTGTCGGCAAAAGCAGGAAGAACTCGACCAAATCTTCGGTTGTGCTCTTGGATTAGACTAGTTGTGCTAACTTAAAATTTTATTGTGTAGAATGGATGCAAGTTTTGGTATTGGGAAGAAGAGTACAATGATATATTGATAGAGCGCAATTTAGTAGATGTTCTAGCACTTTTAGCTAGCATAGAGGCTAGAGATGAGACTAGTGCACTTGTTGATAGAATAGAGGCTAGACACGTCTACTTCTTTACACTCGAAGAAGAAAGAAGCACGCAAGATCGAGCCTCCGCAGATCAACAATGAATGCATCAAGAAGGCACTAATCCAACTTACAGGAGCAGTTATGGAAGTTGGATATCTTCTAAAATGTATTCTTGTGGTTCTTGTTTTCTTTGGTCTTGCTTTTCTAGTCAAAATTTTGGTGATGTATTTCCATGTACCAAAAAATCAATGATGAAAAAAAGATATGTGTTTGCTAAGAAAAATGTACGCGGCCGGGATGCGTCCGCGCGTTCGGCGCACGGCCACCGCATCTGAGAAATGGCCCGGACACGACCCCATTGCCCTACCCAAACGGACAGAATCCGGGCAAAACGAAGGTCCGTTTGGGGTCGTGCGTTGGAGTTGGCCTTACAAGTGGGACCGCAGTTGAGAAAACCGACTATCGGCAAACCCCCACCTCGCCCACCGCGCGATGGCTGAGTTAGAGAAACGACGAGGTTGAAGAGATTGCTGTAGCACGGACTCCAAGAAATATGGTGTCAGATGGAAGTCGTGCTGGTGGCGTGTGCCATACTCCTGGACGTGAATGCTTGTTCTGGCCCATGCCACCCTACTATTCCTACTACTTATAGTAGTAGTATCGAGGATTCGAGGTGCTGGTTACGTACAGCGAACACAACATATGGGCCACCTCACACTGTGGCCAAATTTCCTAGAGTCTGTGCTAGGTTAAAAAGTGTTCTTTGTGAGGATGGGTGGCTGGTCTCAAGTTTAAAACTTGTTGTATTACGTACGTAGACATAGAGATAGTGCAGCATGTGAAGCTAGTACAAATAGTGTACTATTGTTGATTGGCCTCATCCGATAACCTGTTGCAATGCACGTACAATTATGTATTCGGAATTTGTTTTTTGCCTCGTCGCAGCACCCACTCAGAGAAGCGACTCGAAAGCCATTCATAAATTTAGTAAGTTTATCATAGGCATATCATTTTATTACATACAACAGGTCATCAACCCACAACGACAACGATGATACATTATAAATACTAAAGTTTTCATCACACAACAAATAACAAGCAATGAAATGAACTTCAACTCAACCAATCCTCAGCGTTGGAAACACTTGCTTTGAACCACAAGTGATTCTCTGGGAAGGGCCAGCTACTGTCAATCTCGAGACCAACGCAGGACCGATCATCCAGGCTGAAGCGGCCTACTATATCACGACCAGGGTAGGGAACCACCGCAATGTCCGACATATAGATACAGTTGCTTCTCATAAATGGTAGTAACATTGTGTCAACTGCATTTGGATCGCCTTTCACCATCATTGGGTAGTTTTGTCCAAGGAAGAGCGAGTTTGCTCGAAGACTATCAATACTGTACCAGGGAGAAGGTGTTGGCGCTAGCACAGTAGTATCCATCCCGAATACCATGCAACGGGTGTTGGAATAGGTCCGGAGAGTGCGACCATGGGAGACAACACCTGCTTCCTTAGTAGTAACATCAGCTGTGGGCTGTATACAGACAAGAAGGGGTGATCCATCGGATGTTGCCAGGGGCCACTGAGTATATCGGCCCTCCTCGTCCTCATGCTCGTGATCATCACCATCGTCATCTCCCCCTTGGTTATAAATTTTTTCAAGTATAGGTGGTGGAATGTTCACAGGACCTTGGAAACACAAGAAGAAGGTTAATTAGTAGAGAAGGGAAACTTGCTAACTCGCATGCATGTGGATGAAACAATTATAATTACGGTGGAAGACAAACGTACCGAAACTACGAGGATCCCATGCAAAAACAGTGCCACGAGTGGTGGCAGCAAACACAAGACCCTCGTATTGAATTGCATCACAGTACACATCCGTGTATATAAACTGATTTTTGAGCAATATCCATCCAGTCGAACCACGAAGGATGGCAACAAGCTTGTCGAAGATAGCAACAACTTCATAGGTCTTGTAATTCCAAGAGTGGTTGGGAACTCGACAAATTGCTATCTTCCGTAGACGACAGCCACCATGATCGTATTTGAACGTGTGTAGATCATCTGTGTGCTCAACCTTAGGGCACTCTGAGATTTTTGGAAGTGGAATCCGCTGACGAGTGTACACATTCACAAGTTCCCACTCGCAGTTGTACCCAATATAAACAACCCAATCTCCATTTGTGCCAGCCCAGGCCTTACCCTTAAGCGATGTCATCTTGACATCACACGTATTATTATCAAGCGGCATCAACTTGCACCTCCGTCGTTCGCGCCCATGCAAACAGGCTTATAGTGAAGAAGATAAGGGAGATCAAACTACTCCTGGACCCTTGGGTTCCTTGTAATGATGTTATTAGTTGAGTCGAGAATGGTCTTGAACGAACCTGCCATGCTAGCTGAGGTGATGGCATCGCACCGATCAATGAGTTCCCCCACCACGTCATCTTTCAGATCGGGGCAAGAATAACGGGGTCATTTTTGGCTTGTTCCCTCCATGGAGAAGACGATCGAACAATGGCAGAAGGAAGGGTGAAGGCAAATGGAGGAGGGAAGAATAGCGTGCGACAACAGTTCCAAATCGAGAGGGAAAGGCGAAGAGTCGGTGGACGGTTGCCAGTTTGCCACGGTACACGAAGAGGTGCCCCGGCCTACACGTCCTTTCGGAAATTGTACAAAAGGACTCACCGTCGTCTCACTAACATGTTGGAATGGGAACACATGTCAACGAAACATGGTGTGTAATTTCTCGTGCAAAATGCGATCTGGCCGCGTTGGCCCGAGGTGCCGCATTAGTTATCGACCTTTATTTTTTTAACATACAATCTGAGTGGATAGCTCCTGTGGTCATCACACGTGAGCGGATATATAGGTGGGCTAGGTGGGCAGGCGGCTACAATCTAGTGCTAAAAGAGTTGATCTTGAAAAAAGAGTTGATCCAATGCTTGGTTTTGTTTGGAATTTCCAACTATGACCATTGGATAGAGTGAACCAATGGCTTACGTTCAAAGTTATTCTCATACTATAGAATGGTATAGGAACGTGGAGAGATTTGGTTGATTTTATATCGCTGAATAATATAAAATATTATGAGTGCAGACGCTCCACCCCGAGGTTTGTAGCTCCTTCTCAGTCGTCTTGAATCTTTGTTCTTCCACTCTTTGGTTTAAGGCATGAGCTTTGTTCATCCTTTTGCCGACACGCGGGACATCTATATGCCTCCATTTTACAAATCATACTATATGCCTCCATGACACGCGGGACATCTAGCATCAAGGTGGCGTGTCATGCAAGAAAATGGAGATATGCAGTGCGTAAGTGAGTTGTGCACTTCGATGGCACCTAGTACTACGCAATATTTTTTCTCCTCGATGCACGTGAATAGTGGACGTACTCAATGACAGAGCACGGGATGGTAGCCATGGACATGGTCGGCCCTTTTTGAAGAGAGTACTAATAAATACGTAACTTTGATGTGTCTTGTCAACTCGCAAAACAACGAGAAGCTTGCTTACTATGCCTTCTCCCTCGCCAACGCATGCGCGGTGGCTCGCAGCACGAGGAGAAACTTTTGCTTACAAGCGGTGCATGTGCAACAGTTCATTTGGTGTCAGATTGCCAGAAGTAGTACCATCATTATTGTTCGACTTTTGGAAGAGGAGAAGAGCCAAGCGCAAGGTCACCTCCTAACCTAGTACAGTACTACTATAGCCAAACTGGTCCACCTTTTTAGAGCATGGTTAATTAATATAGGCGGCTCTTGCAGGGGCACATCATTTAGAGCAAGTACTCTCTTCGTAGGATCAAAGGAAGTGAAACAAAAGTTGGAGTGGATGCTAGATTGCCAATTAAAACATGATTACATAGGGAAAAAAATCCTATAGCATTCTATCCTATGAATCAAACGACCAATGTAGGAAAATTATGAGGGGGTCTCTCCAATAGTGTTCCTCGGCTCGCACCTAGCATCACGGTGGTCGAACTTGGAGTCATTCATCTGGTACACGTGGCATCTCAAATCTGGACACAAGGTGACACGACCTCTCACTTCCTCCGCCATTTGAAGCGGCGCGCCGGTGGAGGACTAGCATACTCCAATATTAGGTTGGCTCTATGTGATGTGACAACTTCATATACTAACCAGATGCTGGCTATACTACTACGGTACTCACACTCCAAGAAGTGACTCGAAAACCATTCATAAATTGAGTCTATGACACACATTTGCAAATGTACCATTCATTACATACAACAAGTCATCAACACACAACGACAACGATGACACATGTTGGATTATAGATTATTTCCAACAAAACATTCTAGTAAATACTGAAGTTTTCATCACACAACAAATAACAAGCAATTAAATGAACTTCAACTCAACCAATCCTTGGCGTTGGAAATGCTTGCCTTGAACCATAGGTGCTCTGGGAAGGGCCAACTATTGTCAATATCGAGAGCAACGCAGGACTGATCATCCAGGCTGAAGCGGCATATATCAGGAGTAGGGTAGGGAACCACCGCAATGTCTGAGGTATAGATACAGTTGCTTCTCATAAATGGTAGTAATGTTGTGTCAACAGTAGCTGGATCGCCTTTAACCATCATTGGATAGTTTGGTCCAAGGAAGAGCGAGTTTGCTCCAAGACTATCAATACTGTACCAGGGAGAAGGTGTTGGCGCTAGCACACTAGTATCCATCCCGAATACCCTACAACGGGTGTTGGAATAGGTCCGGAGAGGGTGACCATGGGAGACAACACGTGCTCCCTCAGTAGTAACAATCTCAGTGCACTGTATACACACAAGAAGAGGTGATCCATCAGAATTAGTTGCCAGCCGCCACTGAGTATATAAGTCTTGCTCGTCCTCATGATCGTGATCATCACCATCGTCATCTCCCCCTTGGTTATAAATTTTTTCAAGTATAGGTGGTGGAATGTTCACATGACCTTGGAAACACAAGAAGAAGGTTAATTAGTAAAGGGAAACTTGCTAACCCGCATGCATGTGGATGAAACAATTATAATTACGGTGGAAGACAAACGTACCGAAACTACGAGGATCCCATGCAAAAACAGTGCCACGAGTGGTGGAAGCAAACACAAGATCCTCATATTCAATTGCATCATAGTACTCATCATCCGTGTACAGAAACTTATTTTTGAGCAATATCCATGGATGAACCGTGGAATCAGTAACGACGACAACAAGCTTGTCGAAGATAGGAACAACTTCATAGTTCTTGTAATTCCAACAGCGGTTGGGAACTCGACAAATTGCTATCTTCCGTAGACGACAGCCACCATGATCGTATTTGAATGTACGTAGATCATCTGTGTTCACCTCAGGGCACTCTGAGATTTTTGAAAGTGGAATCCGCTGATGAGTGTACACATTCACAAGTTCCCATTCGCAATTGTACCCAATATAAACAACCCAATCTCCATTTGTGCGAGCCCAAGCCTTACCCTTAAGCGATGGCATCTTGACATCACACGTATCATTATCAAGCGACATCAACTTGCACAAGGCGAGGCCTCCGTCGTCCGCGCCCATGCGAACATGCTTATAGCAAAGAAGATAAGGGAGATCAAATTGCTCCTGGACCCTTGGGTTCCTTGTAATGATGTTATTAGTTGAGTCGAGAATGGTCTTGAACGAACCTGCCATGCTAGCCGAGGTGATGACGTCGCACCGATCAATGAGTTCACCCACCGCGTCATCTTTCAGATCGGGGCAAGAATGTGACGCCCCCAATTCAATCATACACTAATCATACACGCAAACATGTATGATCAAGATCAGGGACTCACGGGAAGATATCACAACACAACTCTAAAAATAAAATAAGTCATACAAGCATCATAATACAAGCCAAGGGCCTCGAGGGCTCGAATACAAGTGCTCGATCATAGACGAGTCAGCGGAAGCAACAATATCTGAGTTCAAACATAAGTTAAACAAGTTTGCCTTAAGAAGGCTAGCACAAACTAGGATATAGATCGAAAGAGGCGCATGCCTCCTACCTGGGATCCTCCTAAACTACTCCTGGTCGTCATCGGCGGACTGCACGTAGTAGTAGGCACCCTCGGTGTAGTAGGAGTCGTCGAAGGTGGCGTCTGGCGTCTGGCTCATGGGCTCCAACAACTGGTTGCGACAACCGAGAAGAATGGAAAGGGGGAAAAGAGGGAGAAAAGCAATCGTGAGTACTCATCCAAAGTACTCGCAAGCAAGGATCTACACTACATATGCATGGGTATATGTGTAAAGGGGAAATATCGGTGGACTGAACTGCAGAATGCCAGAATAAGAGGGGGATAGCTAGTCCTGTAGAAGACTACGCTTCTGGCACCCTCCATCTTGCAGCATGTAGAAGAGAGTAGATGTTAAGTTCACCAAGTAGCATCACATAGCATAATCCTACCCGGCGATCCACCCCTCGTCGCCCTGTGTGAGAGCGATCACCGGGTTATATCTGGCACTTGGAAGGGTGTGCTTTATTAAGTATCCGGTTCTAGTTGTCATAAGGTCAAGGTACAACTCCGGGTCGCCTGCTACAGTGGACACGACTATTCGAATAGATCAACTTCCCTGCAGGGGTGCACCACATTACCCGACACGCTCGATCCCCTTTCGCCGGACACACTTTCCTAGGTCATGCCCGACCTCGGGAGATCAACACGTTGCAGCCCCACCTAGGCACAAAAGAGAGGTCAGCACGCTGGTCTAAATCCTATGCGCGCAGGGGTCTGGGCCCATTGCCCATTGCACACCTGCACGTTGCGTATGCGGCTGGTGAGCAGACCTAGCAACCTCCATTACAAAGGAAGTTGCGTTACGCGGTCCAACCCGGCGCGCGCCGCTCAGTCGCTGACGTCACGAAGGCTTCGGCTGATACCACGACGCCGGTTGCCCATATCTTGTCCCACGTGGCGGTTAGTGCGTATAAGGTCAACGACCCAACTCAGATCAAATACCAAGATCTCGTTAAGCGTGTTATTATGAAGTAACTGCGGACGCCGACCAGGGCCAGGCCCACGTCTCTCCTAGGTGGTCTCAACCTGCCCTGTCGCTCCGCCACAAAGATCCACACAGAGGGCCGTCAGGACAAATGTCCTTTTAGCCCCTAATCTGTGAATCACTCGCGGGTACTCTATGAGCCGACCCGTCTTTAGTCACCACAAGTATCATGCATTATGTATATAAGTATATACCCGTGATCACCTCCTGAGTGATCATGGCCCAATAGTATAGCATGACAGACGGACAAGAATGTAGGGCCACTGATGGAATACTAGCATCCTATACTAAGCATTTAGGATTGCAGGTAAGGGTAACAACTGTAGCAACAATGACAGGCTATGCAGCAGAATAGGATTAACCGAAAGCAGTAACATGCTACACTACTCTAATGTAAGCAGTAGAGAGAAGGAATAGGCGATATCTGGTGATCAAGGGGGGGCTTGCCTGGTTGCTCTGGCAAGGAGGGGTCGTCAACAACGTAGTCGAACGGGGCACCAGCAACGGCGTTAGTCTCGTAGTCAGGAGAGAAGAGGGGGAACAAACAATGAATACAATGCAAACAGATGCATATCGATGCATGACAAGACAAGTAACGGTGCCAGGTGTGCCCTAACGCAGTAGGAGGTGATACAGGCGAAGGGGGGAAACATCCGGGAAAGTATCCCCGGTGTTTCGCGTTTTCGGACAAATTAACCAGAGGGGGAAAGTTGCGTGCTCGCTATGCTAGGGGTGTGTGGCGGACAAACGGGCTGCGCATCCAAATTCGTCACGTCGTTCTGAGCAACTTTCATGTACAAAGTTTTTCCATCCGAGTCACAGATTATTTTCTATGATTTTCTAAAGATTCTAAACATTTCTGGAATTTATTTATTTATTTCAAATCAGCATCATCCAGAACAGTGTCTGTTGACGTCAGTATGACGTAGAGGTGACGTCAGCGGTCAACAGTCCGCTGACCAGAGTCAAACCTGACCTGTGGGTCCAATGGGACCCACATGTCGTTGACAGTGGTTTAATTAGCTGAGTTAGTTTAATCTAATTAATCTAATTAGTTGGGAGGGGGGATACTGGTCAGTGGGTAATTAGTGTTTCAATTAATTAATTTAATTAATTAACATATTTAGTTATTTATGAAAAATCATTTTAACAGGCAGGGCCCACATGTCATAGACAGGGCCCGCCCAGTCATCATAGTTGACTTAGTCAACTGGTCAACAGGGGGGGCCGGGCCAACTGGTCAGTGACCCAGTGGGGTGGCCCCAGGTGGCCACGTCGGCATGGCGCCGGAGAGAGCTCCAGCGAGCCTCTTCCGCGGCGGATCTACGCCGGAGCCGGGCGGGATTCGTCCCCCCCAGCGTCCATCTGACGCGCGGAAGGGTGCGTTCAAAAGGGGGCGACGAGCCGCTTCTAGGGGTGGCCGCGGCAGCAGCTGGAGAGGCAGGGAAGCGCGCCAGCGACTAGCTGTAGTGGCGCGGCGTACGGCGGCGGGTCGGGCGACACGTGGCGGCCCCTGATTCGCCGGGCGGAGGCGGCGGACACGTCCGGCGGCGGGGAAAATTTGTCCGGGCGCGAGGTGGAAGAGGGCTAGGGTTTGGACTGCGATTGTTTTCGGGAGGGCTCACATATAAATAGGTAGAGGGAGCTAGGAGGCTCCAAATGAGGTGCGGTTTTCGCCCACACGATCGTGATCGAACGACCTACAGCATGGAAGAGAGTTTGGTGGGTTTTGGGCTGTTTAGAGAGGGGGTTTTGCTGCAACACACAAATGGACTTCGCGGATGCCCGGTTAACCGTTGGAGTACCAAAGGACCTCCAAATGGAACGAAACTTGACCGGTGGTCTCCCGGTAGTATACCAAGGCCACTTGACAAGCCTCGGTCCGTTTCGAGAAAGTTTGACACCCGCTCACGAAAGAAAACAAGAGGGGTGCACCGGAGGAGATGGGAGCGCCAGATTGCAAAACGGACAACGGGGAAAATGCTCGGGTGCATGAGACGAACACGTATGCAAATGCAATGCACATGATGACATGATATGAAATGCATGACATGAAAAAAATGCAAAACGAAAGACAAAACCCGACCACGGAGGGAATATCATAGCACATAGCCGAAAATGGCAAGAGTTGGAGTTACAAATATGGAACGTTACATGCGGGGTGTTACAACAATGTCCCCTTTTCCTTTTATTTAACCTTTTCGTTTTCTTTGTGTTTGTTTTATTTCTTTTCTGTTTCTTTTAGTTGCTGTTTATTCTAGTGTTAACCATATACCAAAGTGGCACCTAAATGGATGTCACCAATTATGCCACTGCCACATTAATTTTTCTACCCAAAGTAAAATAGTTTTGTAATTAATTATTATTTAAAAGTATTTAAATAATATTTTTTGCTACTGTTTTATTCATCTTAGAGTATTTAAGCATTCTATAAAAGTGTGGTTTCTCCACCATAATTACCTATGCGATATTTGGTTCTCTCCGAACATTTTAGTTTTAAAATTTAAAAACTTCTATTGTTTGCTTGATTTTGAATTTGAATTCGAACCGGTTTCGAACTAACGTGAGATTAGCAACAATAATCGAGGTGACGTGGCATCATTGGCAGAGTTTCACTGTAGCTTAAATATCCGGGCGTCACAAAGAATAACGGGGTCGTTTCCGGCTTGTTCCCTCCATGGAGAAGACGATCGAACAATGGCAGAAGGAAGGGTGATGGCAAAATGGAGGAGGGAGGAAGAGCGTGCGACAACAGTTCCTAATCGAGAGGGAAAGGCTGTCAGGACCCCGATTCTAAGTCACACCGATCTAGCCTGTAACACCTCATATCACATTGCGGCCTCACGCACGGTACTCCACGGGTGTCGCCTTACCATGGCCCGGGACCGTTTGCGCCTTTTGGCTCACGTATATGACAATGTCGCTAGCATCCATATGACAGAGAACCCGGGCCGACATGGCTAGTCGTGAACCCAAAGCGGCACTAGCGTATGGGGACAGGCATACATGAATCAACATCGAACGTGTCGGTCAGCAGCGTGTGAATCCGGGCTGTAGCACCGGGCTAACAGGACTCCGGGAACACGGGCTGTAGCAGGCTAGGCAGGACTCCGGATGTCACCGCGTGACATTTCCCTGAAGGGACAGACACAGGAACGATATGAATCACATGCCGGCCAGTCAAGTGTCTAGAGCAGTAGTGCTGGGCTAGCAGGACTCCGGTGAACCGGGCTATAGCGGACTACTATGGCTCAAGGAGGCACTAGACTACATTTCCCCATAAGAGAGGCTGCCAAGGATAAACAACTAGATAGTCGGATCCCACACATACCAAGCATTTCAATCATACACACAATATGCTCGATATGTGCAAATACAACATGGCATCACAACAAAACTCTACAACTCAAGTACTTTATTTAAGGGGCTCCAGAGAGCCTTACATAACTTGTTCATACAGATAGGGGTCACATGACCCGACACTCAAGTCATACAATCATACAAGCACATGCGGAAGCAACTTGTCTGGGTACAGACGCTAGAAAGAAAGAAGGCTTGACGAAGCCTGTCTATCTACGTAGGCCCTTCACAAGCCTAGATCACCACCTGGGTGGCAAGTCACTCGTCGTCGTCGAGTTCTACGTAGAACCCATCGGAAGGGGCGGTGTTGTCGTCTGAAAACAGTAATTGAAGCAACATGAGTACAAAGGTACTCAGCAAGTCTTACAACAGATCCTACTATACATGTTCATTCTCAAGAAGGTAGTGGAGTTATTGCAGCAAGCCAGCTTTGACTCTTGGCTAAGCTATCCTACGAGACACCACTTGTGAAATAGTTTTCGCACACGAGTCCACTAATCACCATCTCAATACTCCACCGTGGATCCTCCCTCGTCATCCCAGGAGAGAGCCATCCGCGGTACTCACACTTATCTTGAGGCTTTTAATAGTATCCATTTACTTGTCTATGAACTGCATAAGTGACCAAGTAGTCCTTTACCGCGGACGCGGCTATTCGAATAGTTTTATACCCTGCAGGGGTGTACTTCGTCACACACGCTCTCACCACTTACCGTCGCTACAACGTGTACTCGGCAACCTTCAAGCGGAAGCCCAACGTGGGTGTCGGCCACAGCCTACCCAAACACTCAAGTCTCTAGTCCTGGTTTATCGCCTATTTAGGATCCATCCGCAGGGAGTCCGGCCGAGGTTTCCACATACGGCCCCAAACGATGTGTGCAGGGTTCCCGGACACCAAACGGGCGACTCGGTACACCGTGCCACGAGCCTACCGCATCACAGCCCACCCCTTGGTCAGCGCTGTCCACGGCCTCCAGCTTACTACAAACACCAGAAACTACGTGCAACTCCTGGACAGAGGACAAGGGTGATTAAGAAGCCGAGGGGGTCCATTGGTTTCGGGCCCAATGCGTGGTAGTAGTTGAATCTTAAATCACGCATACAGATCTCAGTTCTTAGGGACGGTCTCAATGAAACAACCCACCATGTACTCCTACATGGCCTCCCATCGATACCTTTACCAAATCGTATTCAACACCTCACTCTCAATACCGACACACGCTTTCACTCTAGTTCATCACCCGGATGAGCCAGACCTGACACGACTCTAAGCGTAGCAAGCATAGCATTGTAGGAACACAACATGGCTCAATCAACTCCTACACATGCTAGTGGGTTTCATCTAGTTACTGTGGCAATGACAGGTCATGCAAAGGAAAGTGGGTTCAACTACCGCAACACACAGTAGTTTGAATCGCGTTGTCTTAATGCAGTAAATGAGAGCAGAAGCGAGAAGATGGGTTTGTATCGAAATGATCAACGGGTTGCTTGCCTGACGGAGCGGTGGTGGGATACTGCCCTTCAGTTGGATACTCGTGAATATCCTCGGAGGCAGGACCTACCACGATGAACACAACGAAGCACGATCAACACCAAGCAAGTGCAACAATATGATGCATGCACGAGACATGGCAAAATGGTTGTATTGGGCTAATGCAACTAAGACCAGATGGGTTTGGACTATTTTGAATCAAAGATCCAAATTCCAAGTTCATAAATGGCCCATGTTAGTGCTTTATCTTGTTCTGCATAAACCAGTAGGTTAACTTGCTTAAACATGCATGAAACCAGTACAGATGGATAGAATGGATTTTTCTGATCATCTTTCATATATAAATCATTCTGAGCTATAGATTATTTTCTATGATTTTTTGAAGTTTGTGATAATTTCTGGAATTTCCTATATAAGAATAATTCCAGTAATTAAATTGCTTAATACGTCAGCAGTGTGTCATGATGACGTCAGCGGTCAACGGGGTCGTCCAGGTCAAACCTGACGTGTGGGTCCCCTGTGTCAGTGTCACTGTTAGGTAATTAAACTAATTAGAATTAACTTAATCCTAACCCAGGTTAATTAGTAGGCGGGCCCCACTTGTCAGTGACTCTGGGGAGTCAACCCGTGGTCAAACCACGCTGACTCGCCGGCGTTTAGCCGCCGGCGACGTCCAGACGCGGCGGTGGAGTGCGGGATTCCTCCTCCGGCGACCAAATGGACGGCGGAGAGCACCTACGTGTAGCTGGGAGCAAACCGCATCGACTGGTGGTGGTGGTGGAGCTCGGGGTCGCCGGAATCGACGCCGGCGACGAGCCGTGCGGCTGCCGGGGTACGGGTGTGGTCGAACCCGTCGCTAGAGAGCACGGCGAGGGGCGTGCGATGGTGCTACGGGCTCCTGGCGATGCAGTGGAGCTAACGGCCATGGTGGTGCGACCGTTGGATGGCCGGAGCCTCGTCGGCGACGAGCTCGTGCGGCGGCGCGTGCGGGTGAGCTACGTGCAGTGGCTACGGAGCTCGAGAGGGAGAATGGAGAGGATAGGAAGGTGCAGAAGCTCACGGCGGAGGCGATGAGCTAAGTGGCACTGTCGGGGTCGAGCTGCTGCGGTGGTGACGGCGAAGGGGATCTCCGATGGTGAGCGGCGAAGGCGAGGTCGGAGCGGTGGCTTCGGGGCAAGCGAGCGCTCGGGGCTCGACTCGCTCGAAGGAGAAGGCGACGGCGGAGCTGCTGGACACGGTGGGGCGGCGCGAGGACGACGGTGGCTACGGCTACTCCGGCGAGGTGGCAGCGGCTGCGTCGGCCATGGTGGAGGAAGGCGAGGGAGAGGCGATGGGGGAGAAAGGGGATGTCCAGGGGCTCGGGGGCGCGTCGTGGAGGTCGTCCAACTCGTCCACGGGCGAGGCGGCAAGCAGGTGGCGCCGTGGCGAGCTCGCGCACGCCGGCGTCACCTCTCTGCCTGCTCTAGCGAGAGCAAGCAGCTGACTGGCGCGGGCCAGCACAGTGCTGGGCCGGCCAGTGGGCTGCCAGGTAAGTCCTCTCTGCTTTCTGTTTTTCTCTTTTTATTTATTTCTGTTCTGTGTTTTGAAATAGTAGTAATACTATTTCATTTAGGAAAATCCTGGAAATATTCAGAGGCACATTTGAAATTATTCTCAACAGCCTAAAAATACCTTCAAGATTATTTGGGCATTTTAAAATATTTATAGGATTTAAATTGCCCAAATGCAAATACTTATGGCTTGGTGAAAAATCCAGAATAGCCTCCAAAAATATGAAACCATTTTTGGCAGAGGTTTTAGCCAGGACCAAAGATGGTGAACATTTATGGAGGGCATTTCAGGTTCATTAGAAAGGATTTTAGTAAGCCCTAGTTGTGTTCAGGGGGGGTGCTGGGGGTTTCTGGCATCCCCATTTCAAGTTTCTGTGAAAAGTAGACATGATGCAACACTCTAATGCATGAACTAGCTAGGATGTGACAACTCACCCCCACTCAAAAGAATCTCGTCCAGAGATTTAGGATCCGTTGGGAAGAAGGTGGGGTACTCAAGTCGAAGACGATCCTCCCTTTCCCAAGTAGCTTCTTTCTCGGAATGGTGTGACCATTGAACCTTGAGAAACTTGATGTTTTGGCGTCGAGTGGTACGCTCGGCTTGATCAAGGATTCGAACGGGATATTCTCGATATGTGAGGTTATCTTGGAGATCAAGCGTTTCGTGGTCCACTCCACGGATAGGATCCGAGAAGCAACGCCTGAGTTGAGAAACGTGGAAGACGTCATGAACCTTGGAAAGATGCGGAGGTAGTTCCAATTGGTAGGCAACTTCTCCTCGCTTGGCAAGAATGCGAAAGGGTCCAATGTAACGAGGAGCCAATTTGCCTTTGATACCGAATCGATGGGTTCCCTTTAAAGGAGTAACCCGAAGGTAAGCCTTCTCGTCAACCTCAAAAGTCATAGCCTTATGTTTGCGGTCATAATGGCTCTTTTGGCGAGATTGGGCTGTTTTCAATTTCTCACGAATAATGCGAACCTGCTCTTCTGCTTCCTGAATCATATCCGGGCCAAAGAGTTGTCTTTCCCCGGTTTCTGACCAGTTAAGAGGCGTTCGACATTTTCGTCCATAGAGAACCTCGAAAGGAGCTTTGCCCAAGCTAGCTTGATAGCTATTGTTATAAGCGAACTCGGCGAATGGAAGGCATTTCTCCCAATCCATGCCGAAAGAGATGACAGAAGCTCGGAGCATATCCTCCAGAATTTGATTAACTCGTTCTACCTGACCACTTGATTGAGGGTGGAAGGCGGTGCTAAAGGAGAGACGAGTTCCCATAGCATTCTGGAAACTTTCCCAAAATCGAGAGGTGAAGAGACTTCCACGGTCCGAGTTAATTTCCAATGGAACACCATGAAGAGACACTATTCGGGAGATGTACAAGTCAGCTAGCTGGCTCGCGGTTATACTCTCACGAACAGGTAGGAAGTGGGCTACTTTGGAAAGACGATCGACAACAACGAAGATAGCATTATTCCCTCTCTTGGTCCTGGGAAACCCGGTAATGAAATCCATACCGATTTTATCCCATTTCCATTCAGGAATAGCCAAAGGCTAAAGGGTGCCAGCAGGCCGTTGATGCTCTGCTTTAACACGATGGCAGACGTCGCAATTAGCAATGTATTGAGCAATTTCTCTCTTCATCCTAGTCCACCAAAACCTCTGGCGTAGGTCTTGATACATTTTAGTACTACCGGGATGAATGGTGAGAGGAGATTCATGAGCTTCCTTAAGGATCAATCGCCTCAGGTTGCGTACCTTGGGAACCACTAGGCGGTCTCCAAAGAACACAACACCTTGGTCATCAACGGAGAAACAATCCGCAACTCCTTTCTTGATGTTTCTCTTAATACGGGAGATTCTCGGATCTACCTTCTGAGCTTTGATGATCTGATCTGTAAGGGTAGGTTTCGCCACCAGGGTGGATAGAAATCCTCGAGGAACAATGTGAAGGTTAAGCTTACAGAATTCCTCGTGGAGAAGTGGTTGACTTTGTTGTAACATCAAGTTGTTACAATAAGATTTACGGCTTAGCGCGTCAGCCATGACGTTGGCTTTGCCCGGGGTATAAGTTATTCCTAAGTCGTAATCTGTGATCAACTCGACCCAACGTCTTTGCCTGAGATTCAAATCCGGTTGGGTGAAGATGTATTTCAGACTTTGGTGATCAGTGAAAATCTCGCAACGATTACCGAGAAGGTAATGTCGCCATGTTTTGAGTGCATGGACTACGGCTGCAAGCTCTAGATCATGTGTGGGATAATTATCCTCATGTGGACGCAACTGTCGGGAAGCGTAGGCAATCACGTGACGATCTTGCATGAGTATGCAACCTAGTCCTTGTCGCGAGGCGTCGCAATAGATAACAAAGTCCTTAGAGAAATCAGGTGGTATGAGTACGGGAGCAGATGTCAGGCGTCTTTTTAGTTCCTGAAAGCTGAACTCGCACTGTGGGGTCCACTCGAACTTTTTATCTTTCTTAAGGAGTTCAGTTAGAGGTTTAGCAACCTTGGAGAAATTCTCGACGAAGCGGCGACAGTAGCTCGCTAAGCCAAGGAAACTCCGAACTTGCTTGACCGATTCAGGTGGAGTCCAGTCAAGGATGGCTTGAGCTCGCTCGGGATTGACAGCAATACCCTTACTAGAGATTACATGGCCTAGATAGGTCACTTCTGGCAACCAGAATTCACACTTAGAGAATTTAGCATAAAGGCGATGCTCTCGAAGTTTCGTCAATACTAGCCTTAGATGCTCGGCATGTTCTTCCTCATTCTTGGAGTAGATGAGTATATCATCGAGGTATACTACGACGAATTTATCCAAATACTCCATGAAGATTGAGTTCATTAACCGAGAGAAGGTGGCTGGAGCATTGGTTAAACTGAAAGACATGACGGTATACTCGTATTGGCCATAACGAGTAACAAAGGCCGTTTTAGGAATGTCCCCGTTCTTGATTTTGATTTGATGGTAGCCCAACCTCAAATCCATTTTAGAGAAGACTGAGGATCCAGCGAGCTGATCATACAGGTCGTTGATCCTGGGAAGCGGATACTTGTTCTTGATAGTGACTAGGTTGACAGGTCGGTAATCTACAACCATCCGATCCGTACCATCCTTCTTCTTGACGAAGAGGATGGGGCAAGCCCACGGAGAAGAACTAGGACGGATGAAACCCTTTTTCAAGGACTCATCGAGTTGTTTCTTAAGCTCGGCTAGCTCTAGGGGTGCCATCTTATAAGGTCTTCTAGAGATTGGGACGGTTCATGGAACAAGGTCTATCACAAACTCGACATCCCTGTCAGGTGGAATACCTGGCAGTTCTTCTGGGAAGACATCCGGGAAGTCACGGACTACCGGAACATCTTCAAGGTCTGGAAGAGGGTTGGCATTTAATGAGTAAAGCTGATGCTTAGACACCCGGGCCAAAACATTGACTGTCTTGCCCGACGGATGGGTGAGTTGAACAGTTCTAGTAGAGCAATCAATCTTAGCATAATGAGCTGACATCCAGTCCATACCCAAGATGATGTTTATGTCCGAGGACTTGAGAGCTATTAGTGATGCTAGGAAGACCAATCTGTCGACAAGAATTTCATTTCCATGGCTTATCCTAGAGGTTTGCCACTTAGAACCAGGGGTTTGGATTACCATGGAGGTGGGCATGTCACAAAATGTGGTGTTGTGCAATCGAGCATAGCTCTCAGAGATAAATGAATGAGATGCTCCAGTATCGAAAATAACAGTTGCCGGATGGCAATTAACAAGGAGCGTACCAAGGACGACGTTGGGATCCTCATGAGTTTCCTCAGCTGAAACATAGTTGACATGGCCACGTGCAGTGGTGGCTGGCTTGGCGTAGTAAGTCTTTCCTGCTGGCTTACCACGGCCAACGGATTGTCCAGGTTGATTAGGGTTGTTTCGGGGGCACTCGCGTAAATAGTGACCCGTTTCTCCACACTTGAAGCACGTCACAACATTGGGGCGTGGAGCAGCATTAGCAGCGGGGCCACCATAGACCTTGGGCGGTGCATACGGCTGGTTGGGGCGAGGCGCCTCGAAGGATGGCCTCGGAGTGAACCTAGGTGGCAGAGCAGTGTTTGGAATCCAGACCCGGCGCTTCTGAGATCCGGAGCCGGATGAGGAACCAAAATCGCGAGAGTGCTTGCGTGTAACGTCATAGTCAGTCAGCCCTATCTCAACACTGATGGCCTTATTGACCAATTTCTGGAAAGAGGTGCACTCGTGCAGACGAAGATCACGGCGAAGCTCGGGGCTAAGTCCCTTGCGGAACCTTGCCTGCTTCTTGGCGTTGGTGGATACTTCTTCAGGAGCATAGCGTGCTAAATTTCCAAACTCACGGCTGTATGCATCCACAGACAGTCTGCCTTGGGTGAAGTTGCAGAATTCTTCCCGCTTACGATCTATGAGACCCTCCGGAATGTGATGCTCACGGAAAGCCTCACTGAATTCAGCCCAAGTAGTGATTTGGCCGGCTGGGCGCATAGCCTCAAAGTTTTCCCACCAAAGGCTAGCAGGGCCTTCGAGGTGATAGGCAGCGTAGGTGACCTTATCAGCTTCGGCTACGTTGGCAGAACGTAGCTTGTGGGTGATGCTGTGAAGCCAATCATCCGCATCAAGGGGCTCGACGGAATGGTTAAACTCCGGTGGATACAACTTGATAAAGTCATTGATGGACACCAAGTCGTTCCTCTGATGACGTGCAGTATTCTGCTCAATTCGCTCTAGCAAGCGGTTAGTCTCACGCTTGTTTCTTTCTGCCTCCAGCATAACTTCGGCCAGTGAAGGCGGTTGGGGCAGATTCTCCCCCCTAGCTGCATTGGCTTCACCCTGCGCCTGGACAACAGGGTTGTTGCGGGTGTTAACCATCCTAGGAGAAACAAAACAACGGTTTAGACAAGGATGGCTAAATCTTGGCAGGGAAGTGCGGAATGTAATGGATAACACGGAATGCAGAGATGATCATCAGTATGACATGGTAATATAGAAACCGACATATATATACCAACGGTCATACACACCATACATAGTTTAGTACAAGCCCAGACTAGAGTACGGCTACGATGAAAGACGATACATCTCATCAGAGGCATTCCAAGCTCCTATACATTATTTTTCTACATCTCCGGAACATGATACACACCAAGTCGTATCCCACAAGACACACATGACTGTGGAGAATACAACTGTTACAATACTAGTGGAACTACTACCAACTCAGACGTCTCCGTAGTAATCTTCGTAGAAGTCACCACCATGTCCTGGGAGCTGAACATGATCATCTGGAAACAGTCGGTCCTGTGGAGCTTGCGGTCCATAAGGACTCGGGTGTGGCCTTGGTCCAACAAACGGTGGCAGACGGGGTCCACGAGGAGGGGTGATGCCTCCTACATCACGCCATTCCATACATTCTGGTAGACCAGACCTCACGGGGTACAAGTCCCTCATGTCCATATACCCGGCCTGCACGGCAGGTGCAAACCATGTCAGAGTGGCCCAGTGATCAGAACGGGCATTAAAGAGCTCCATTCGCAAGGCACGATTGTCACGGTCCTTGTCCTCAAGCATCTCGGTGGTGGTGCGGAGTAGTGAATCCTCATGGGTAGGATCACAGTAAGTAGCCTGATAGTACCCCTGTGCCCCAGGGAGTGATGCTGGCATATAGCGGAAGTCAGTGTTCTGAAGCAAGGCAGTTCTGGCTCGCATGATAGTCATCATTGAGTAAGCTGCGTCCTGCACGGACATCTCGATGGTAACCCCAAGTCCATAAGAGCAATGGAGGGGTTCAGTAGCTCCAGGATAGGAAGGGTAAATCCTGACTGTGCAAAAATATTGGCTTTGATTAAAGTCTCGAAACTGCTCCTCGACGGTATACTCGGGATACCAACGATAGCCTGTCTCAACCATCACTCGGACCAGCATGGCCGTGTGACCAGGTACATCGAGGCACCGGGTCAAACGAACCACTTGATTCTGAGAACGGGTGGCCATCTGAAAGCACGGAATAATGCAAGGCATTAGTATTTCTAGGAGAATTCGGACAACATAACGGCTGTAAATGCTCGGAAAAAGATTTGAGACATTCGCAACAGTTTGCAATACCACTCAACAACATCATGTCAAGGTTCTGGTTCAACCGACAACATACTAAGGTAGTAGAAACTGAACCGAAGCATGGAACCAACAATCCTATAAGTTACTACGGATCAGTAACACGTGAACCTGATAGAGAGAAGAGAGCCTAGTCCTTAACCCACGTAGAATGAGAAGAGAATGACTCAGATCAGAGGGCATGGGGTAAGGAGTAAAAGCGCCTTACGTTCCCTCCCACAATCAATTTCCCTACATATAACTAAAGCATTTCTAGACTCGACATCGACCAGTTTGGCTTAACGCACCTACAGGCAGTCCAGCTTTGATGCCAACGCTGTCAGGACCCCGATTCTAAGTCACACCGATCTAGCCTGTAACACCTCATATCACATTGCGGCCTCACGCACGGTACTCCCACGGGTGTCGCCTTACCATGGCCCGGGACGGTTTGCGCCTTTTGGCTCACGTATATGACAATGTCGCTAGCATCCATATGACAGAGAACCCGGGCCGACATGGCTAGTCGTGAACCCAAAGCGGCACTAGCGTATGGGGACAGGCATACATGAATCAACATCGAACGTGTCGGTCAGCAGCGTGTGAATCCGGGCTGTAGCACTGGGCTAACAGGACTCCGGGAACCCGGGCCGTAGCAGGCTGGGCAGGACTCCGGATGTCACCGCGTGACATTTCCCCGAAGGGACAGACACAGGAACGATATGAATCACATGCCGGCCAGTCAAGTGTCCAGAGCAGTAGTGCTGGGCTAGCAGGACTCCGGTGAACCGGGCTGTAGCGGACTACTATGGCTCAAGGAGGCACTAGACTACATTTCCCCATAAGAGAGGCTGCCAAGGATAAACAACTAGATAGTCGGATCCCACACATACCAAGCATTTCAATCATACACACAATATGCTCGATATGTGCAAATACAACATGGCATCACAACAAAACTCTACAACTCAAGTACTTTATTTAAGGGGCTCCAGAGAGCCTTACATAACTTGTTCATACAGATAGGGGTCACATGACCCGACACTCAAGTCATACAATCATACAAGCACGTGCGGAAGCAACTTGTCTGGGTACAGACGCTAGAAAGAAAGAAGGCTTGACGAAGCCTGTCTATCTACGTAGGCCCTTCACAAGCCTAGATCACCACCTGGGTGGCAAGTCACTCGTCGTCGTCGAGTTCTACGTAGAACCCATCGGAAGGGGCGGTGTTGTCGTCTGAAAACAGTAATTGAAGCAACATGAGTACAAAGGTACTCAGCAAGTCTTACAGCAGATCCTACTATACATGTTCATTCTCAAGAAGGTAGTGGAGTTATTGCAGCAAGCCAGCTTTGACTCTTGGCTAAGCTATCCTACGAGACACCACTTGTGAAATAGTTTTCGCACATGAGTCCACTAATCACCATCTCAATACTCCACCGTGGATCCTCCCTCGTCATCCCACGAGAGAGCCATCCGCGGTACTCACACTTATCTTGAGGCTTTTAATAGTATCCATTTACTTGTCTATGAACTGCATAAGTGACCAAGTAGTCCTTTACCGCGGACGCGGCTATTCGAATAGTTTTATACCCCGCAGGGGTGTACTTCGTCACACACGCTCTCACCACTTACCGTCGCTACACGACGTGTACTCGGCAACCTTCAAGCGGAAGCCCAACGTGGGTGTCGGCCACAGCCTACCCAAACACTCAAGTCTCTAGTCCAGGTTTATCGCCTATTTAGGTTCCATCCGCAGGGAGTCCGGCCGAGGTTTCCACATACGGCCCCAAACGATGTGTGCAGGGTTCCCGGACACCAAACGGGCGACTCGGTACACCGTGCCACGAGCCTACCGCATCACAGCCCACCCCTTGGTCAGCGCTGTCCACGGCCTCCAGCTTACTACAAACACCAGAAACTACGTGCAACTCCTGGACAGAGGACAAGGGTGATTAAGAAGCCGAGGGGGTCCATTGGTTTTGGGCCCAATGCGTGGTAGTAGTTGAATCTTAAATCACGCATACAGATCTCAGTTCTTAGGGACGGTCTCAATGAAACAACCCACCATGTACTCCTACATGGCCTCCCATCGATACCTTTACCAAATCGTATTCAACACCTCACTCTCAATACCGACACACGCTTTCACTCTAGTTCATCACCCGGATGAGCCAGACCTGACACGACTCTAAGCGTAGCAAGCATAGCATTGTAGGAACACAACATGGCTCAATCAACTCCTACACATGCTAGTGGGTTTCATCTAGTTACTGTGGCAATGACAGGTCATGCAAAGGAAAGTGGGTTCAACTACCGCAACACACAGTAGTTTGAATCGCGTTGTCTTAATGCAGTAAATGAGAGCAGAAGCGAGAAGATGGGTTTGTATCGAAATGATCAACGGGTTGCTTGCCTGACGGAGCGGTGGTGGGATACTGCCCTTCAGTTGGATACTCGTGAATATCCTCGGAGGCAGGACCTACCACGATGAACACAACGAAGCACGATCAACACCAAGCAAGTGCAACAATATGATGCATGCATGAGACATGGCAAAATGGTTGTATTGGGCTAATGCAACTAAGACCAGATGGGTTTGGACTATTTTGAATCAAAGATCCAAATTCCAAGTTCATAAATGGCCCATGTTAGTGCTTTATCTTGTTCTGCATAAACCAGTAGGTTAACTTGCTTAAACATGCATGAAACCAGTACAGATGGATAGAATGGATTTTTCTGATCATCTTTCATATATAAATCATTCTGAGCTATAGATTATTTTCTATGATTTTTTGAAGTTTGTGATAATTTCTGGAATTTCCTATATAAGAATAATTCCAGTAATTAAATTGCTTAATACGTCAGCAGTGTGTCATGATGACGTCAGCGGTCAACGGGGTCGTCCAGGTCAAACCTGACGTGTGGGTCCCCTGTGTCAGTGTCACTGTTAGGTAATTAAACTAATTAGAATTAACTTAATCCTAACCCAGGTTAATTAGTAGGCGGGCCCCACTTGTCAGTGACTCTGGGGAGTCAACCCGTGGTCAAACCACGCTGACTCGCCGGCGTTTAGCCGCCGGCGACGTCCAGACGCGGCGGTGGAGTGCGGGATTCCTCCTCCGGCGACCAAATGGACGGCGGAGAGCACCTACGTGTAGCTGGGAGCAAACCGCATCGACTGGTGGTGGTGGTGGAGCTCGGGGTCGCCGGAATCGACGCCGGCGACGAGCCGTGCGGCTGCCGGGGTACGGGTGTGGTCGAACCCGTCGCTAGAGAGCACGGCGAGGGGCGTGCGATGGTGCTACGGGCTCCTGGCGATGCAGTGGAGCTAACGGCCATGGTGGTGCGACCGTTGGATGGCCGGAGCCTCGTCGGCGACGATCTCGTGCGGCGGTGCGTGCGGGTGAGCTACGTGTAGTGGCTACGGAGCTCGAGAGGGAGAATGGAGAGGATAGGAAGGTGCAGAAGCTCACGGCGGAGGCGATGAGCTAAGTGGCGCTGTCGGGGTCGAGCTGCTGCGGTGGTGACGGCGAAGGGGATCTCCGACGGTGAGCGGCGAAGGCGAGGTCGGAGCGGTGGCTTCGGGGCAAGCGAGCGCTCGGGGCTCGACTCGCTCGAAGGAGAAGGCGACGGCGGAGCTGCTGGACACGGTGGGGCGGCGCGAGGACGACGGTGGCTACGGCTACTCCGGCGAGGTGGCAGCGGCTGCGTCGGCCATGGTGGAGGAAGGCGAGGGAGAGGCGATGGGGGAGAAAGGGGATGTCCAGGGGCTCGGGGGCGCGTCGTGGAGGTCGTCCAACTCGTCCACGGGCGAGGCGGCAAGCAGGTGGCGCCGTGGCGAGCTCGCGCACGCCGGCGTCACCTCTCTGCCTGCTCTAGCGAGAGCAAGCAGCTGACTGGCGCGGGCCAGCACAGTGCTGGGCCGGCCAGTGGGCTGCCAGGTAAGTCCTCTCTGCTTTCTGTTTTTCTCTTTTTATTTATTTCTGTTCTGTGTTTTGAAATAGTAGTAATACTATTTCATTTAGGAAAATCCTGGAAATATTCAGAGGCACATTTGAAATTATTCTCAACAGCCTAAAAATACCTTCAAGATTATTTGGGCATTTTAAAATATTTATAGGATTTAAATTGCCCAAATGCAAATACTTATGGCTTGGTGAAAAATCCAGAATAGCCTCCAAAAATATGAAACCATTTTTGGCAGAGGTTTTAGCCAGGACCAAAGATGGTGAACATTTATGGAGGGCATTTCAGGTTCATTAGAAAGGATTTTAGTAAGCCCTAGTTGTGTTCACGGGGGGTGCTGGGGGTTTCTGGTATCCCCATTTCAAGTTTCTGTGAAAAGTAGACATGATGCAACACTCTAATGCATGAACTAGCTAGGATGTGACAAAGGCGAAGTGTCGGTGTACGGTTGCCAGTTTGCCACGATACATGAAGAGGCGCCCCGGCCTACACGTCCTTTCGGAAATTGTACAAAAGGACTCGCCATCGTCTCACTGACATGTTGGAACGGGACGACATGTCAACGAAACATGGTGTGTAATTTCTCGTGCAAAATGCGATCTGGCCGCGTTGGCCCGAAGTGCCGCATTATTTCTCGACTTTATTTTTTTAATGGCGTGCCGTTCAGTTTTGAAGCACGGCTAACTGGTACTGTTTGCAGAGAAAATATAAACTACTCTACCACTACTCCACCTCTAGTACTAGTAGTATAAAAAGATATATAGGCTGGAGCTTCAGAGCTTTCTTGCTAAGGGCTGCCCACTTGCTTCTCACACTATCACCCTCTCTCCAGATCGAAAAAAGACAGCCTTTCTTTCCCTCCTCACCGGTGGTCACAGATCCGCCGGGGAAGAAAAGGACGTGCAGCGTTGACGCACTCGTCATCGGCGAGCGAGGTCACGCACTAACGACAAGGCCGTCCTCTCAGACCTAGCGCCCGCACGGGATGGCCTCCATCCCCAAGCTTGCTGCCGTAGTGCGTGCGCAGAACGACGACCACGAGCGAAGCCACTTCCCGCCGACCCTCAGGTATGCTACCTCTTTTCAAACATACCCTTGTTCTATTGCCCCATCTGCCACATCGCTGTATGTGGATCTTTTTCCACTCCACCATCTTCCCAATTTGCTATCCTCTGCTCTGCTGGTCACGCAGACGAAAACCTTAATTTGCACTATTAAAGGAAACCCTACTTCATGCAGACTAATCCATGTCTGGGTTGAATAAGGAAAGGAAGGGTGACTGTACTGTCCAAGAGAGTAGGCATCGAACCCGCATCTAGGTTGAAAAGGGGAAAATCAGTAGCTAAGGAACGAGTCTCGTGTCTCTTGGTTCAAGAAGGGTAGAAAGGCATGACAACGCAATAGATAATGACCAGGTCGATTGGTTTGTTGTCCTAACATAGGAAAAAGGTGGCTAAAGAGAACAAAAATGGGACGTAATCCACATATGCTGCCTGGATATTTGTTGCTCTGGGCAACCATACCTCCCTCACCACTCTATGCGTCCGTGGAGGTACATCGTACTGGTGCGCCCACTATCCGAATGGGCCTCCCATGCTCTTATTGTCACTTTTTTGCTATTAGTATAATGCCAGCAGTCAAGTCAAGCAAGCAATACTACTGCTAAAGTGATGCCACATTTAACTAATGCCGCACTCAGTCTAATGCCATCGATAAATTTAAGCAATGCCATTTAATGTCACTGGATTATTTCAGGGTTAGTTGTTGATTGTGGATGTATTAAAGATTTTTCAGCTAAGGCATTCTAATGTTGTTGCACAACCAGTATACAACCGATGAAACTTGTTACTACCTTCACACTGTTAATGCTTATAGATTACATACCTCACTTTCATGAGATAAGTTAATTTTTTTGTACAGTGTCACCAAAATGCCAAGGCACTAATGTCATTTTATTTTGGTTAAACTGCACAAAAAATTATGAAGACAACAGGAAAGGTCAAGAGTGGGCACCTCCTCCTCCGGCTGTTCTCTTGATTCGTTCGATCAAGTTTTTATGTTTGATCGATTATCAAGATTGGGATAGCAATTTTTAAGGTCCCCCCGAGTTCGAAATAATATTTACCTTGGAGGTACATGGTTTGCAATTTTTTTATACTATCATTAGTTAATAATGCTAGTTACCTTCAGACTTTTGTATTTGGTTTAATGCTCATGCATAGCTAGTATACCAATGCTGAAACATGTTACCTTTACATTTTGTATTGTTAATTCGTATATAAATCTTCCAATGCTAGAGTTTATTGAAATCTGTTCAGTAAAACCATTATACTGTACCCTGTAATAAAATAACTACTCTACTGTTGCCCTAGCCAATGGGTTAGTGTATATTTGTAGTATTCGAATGGTGTTGCATTAACGTATCGACATAAATAAAGTGTGGCAAGCTTTCCCAAATATGTGCTCAAGAAAACTACTACCTATTTTTCTAAATACTAGACGTTTGGGTACTTTAAATTGAACCGCGAAAACGTCTTATATTAAGGAACAAAGGGTGTAGAGTTCACTCAAATTATCCCGGTAAAGCTAGTCACACCTTTGTTAAAATTAATGTTCATTATGTTATCGGAGGAGGTCTGTATGTTTGTCTCTAATGCCTGTCGACTACATACCTGAGATCGTGATGTAATGTTAAGTCATTTCCTTTTGTACAGTGTCACTGAATTGTCAAGGCGGTGATGGCATTTTATTTTAGTTGAACTGCACAAAATATGCTTAAAAGAAGAGGAAAGGTCATGAATCGATCATTCTTTCAGAAAGAACTATATATGCCTTTCTGACATCAGCCACTGTTGCCTTATTTATTCCTTCAAACAGGTGGTTAGAAACAGTCTTGCTACCTTTTCCCATTATGAAATTGGAATGCTTATATTTGTGAGTCTATGCTTCAACTAGTGCCACTTTTATAGTAATCACACTTCCAATATCTATGCAAACAGGGATGCTCGATTTTAGTGGAACTGCACAAAAAGTCCAACTGGTTCAACATTAGGAGCATGTTTTCTTCCAAACCTTTATATCCAATTGGTGGCACTATGAGCTGTTCATTACGAAGGTACATGGTTTGCTACTATCTTGCTACTCTTTTTGTACTGTCATTAGATAGTAATACTAGTGGTTTGCATGTGAATTTATTGGTAGGGTGGACCTACATTGGAGGTGCAGGACAGGATTCAATGATTGGATGCTCAATTTTGGTTGTATCGATTTCACCTCTTCCATCACTGCGAACATGGATATCCTTGGTCTGATGAAGAATAGGCGCTATATTTCTGCTCTGAACCAGCAAATCAATTCAGTATGAAATTGTCCAGGGCAAAACATGACTGTATCAAATTATCCAGTGCAAAACATGACAGATGCTAAGCGGAAGAGACATGTTTATACCAAAATACAAGGTGGGGTATATGTTTACTAGTTGCTTGATATTTGCAGATAGAGATGTCTGCCAGTTGCTATTTGGCAAACACACAAAGTGACCACAATTTTGGTTGAACTGCATAAGAGAATAGTATAGTCACTGCATGCAGTGCCATTTGAAAATAGACACAGAAAGATTGGGTAGTCACTTCATGGACTACAGAAAAGTAGTACTGTACTATTTATTGGCCAACATTAGGTGCTTCATTGCTTTGGTCTGATTATACAATGGGCATCATTTTTCCTAAGTTGAAGTTTGTATTCCGAAAATAGTCTCGCCGTGTGATCGAGAGAAGACCAAATCATATTGCAGTGGATGTTCCTCCATCATGCGTGGTTCATTCTCATGGTTCCAGCTGTTGGTGAAACCACTTACGTTTGCAAGAGGAATTGTAGACTTCACAAACAAATTTGTCTTTCAGTCTGTACTGAATGTTGGCCAAGAGAAGCATCCATGTTAGTAGGAAGAACATATGGTTTTTCTAGATCTTTGCTTTTGGAGCTACATATTTGTATATGATTTGTGAATCATTGAGATGCATTAACATGTTGATCTTATGTATGGGAATCGTACTAGTTGGTTTTAGTTGCGACGCAAGATCCGAAGTGGCTGATCTTTGCTTTTGGAGCTACATATTTGTATATGATCTGTGAATCATTGAGATGCATTAACAGTTCCTTATTTCTATTAGCTCAGTGTTTACAAGTTACTGATTGATCACTAGCTAGCCTACTAATGCACTCCTGGCAGTTTTAGCTGCGACGCAAGATCCGAAGTGGCAGTTTTTTGAATAAAAATGCATACCTCTGAAGAAACTGACAAGCTGCTCTGAAGAAAATGCCATGCGAATCTGAAGAAACTGCCAGCGAAAACGTTCGCAAATGCCTTATCTCCCAGCTAAAGTTCATCAACTAATGCCCTCGGGTGCGACTCGTTGCATGCTGCTCCATGTACTCCCTGCGAGCGATTTTGAGTGCCTGCATGCAGCCAGCCGTAATTAAGGCAGCTAACTGATGCAAAAAAGATGTGCTTTAATTGTTGCGGGCCTTTTAAATCCATGGAATCATTATTGACAAGGAGGAAGATGATTCGAGTGCACTCGTTTGACCATCATGCCAGCGTGCGACCCAGCATGGACGAGACGGGATGGGATGACACAGTCATAATTTCAGTTTCTCTAGTTCTCCATGGCAAGCTGGCGCGCTAAGCCATGCCTGCTTATGCATTGAATTCCGATGACCGTCGCGCTACCTTCCGCCTATAAGTACTGTTTCCCGGCCTTCTCCGGTGGCACCGTGACCCAACTCGCCCTATCCTCAAAAGCCCCCATCGGCCCGACATCGCTCGCACTTATCCTCGCTCTCGCCACGTCCGCCATGCCCCCGCCCGTCCACGATAGGCGAGGCCGGAGGCGATCACCGCCATAACTAGTGTTCGGTTTTTCACCGGAAGGCAGACGGAGGGAGGAGGCATTCTATCAGTCTTTAGATGGCAATGCGGAGATCGAGGACTTGTTGGAGCGCGACCGCCTGGCGGAGGAGCAGGAGTTGTTGGAGCGCGACCGCTTGGTGGAGGAGCAGCGTATCGCCGATTTGCGCCGCCAGCGGGACATGGAGCAGCAGCGCACCGACGCTCTGAGTCGCGAGCAGAGCGCCCGCAACTGGTCCGACTACGTGGAGGCCGGCGCCCGGCAAATAGCCCTGTAGGCTGGCGGGCACGCACGCGTTCGCGACGCTGATATTTACTACCAGCTCATCAAGTGGGTTTCCCGCTTAGAAGCCGAAGCTTCGGTGGACCACGCCGGCGTGGAAAGGGCCAACGCGCGCGAGCAACGCGCCCTATCGCACCTCTGGCAAGTCCGAGGCGAGGCGAAGGACGCCGGTGCCGGCGTTTAGCGTGTACCACGGCCGACATCGTCTAGTTAGCTAAGAGTAAGTTAGTACTTGTACGCTACTAGAGTATTAGTGGGAGTAGATAGTTAACTTGGCCATGAAGGTTGTCAACATGGAAGTTCAGTACTCTATATGTGTATCAGACCTGTTACTTTCCTCTGAATGTTGAACTTTCCGTTTGAACGTATGGAATGGGCTGTTATTTTTTTAAATGGGTTGTATTTGTCCTCCACGGGTTTAGAGGCTGACTTGTGGGCCTACCAAGTTGACGCGTACACAATCAGGAGATGATTGTACGTGGAGAGGATGACAGCAGGGACCCGCCAAGGTCATGGCAGTACGCAAGCAAGGGCCTCCTTATTTCAAGCCAATAAAAAATGGCTCCTCCTAATGCATTTCTGACATCTTGGTCCCATGCCATTGTCAATGTAGTCAATAAACGAGAGAATTGCACGAGCGGCTGACACCAGGGACCCAGCAGCTCGCCCAGTTATTTTTGTTTTGGGTTAATTTGATAAATGCCACTCCAAATCTGGTGTTTCCAAGAAATGCCACTGCAATTTCCAAACTTTGAAAAATACAATTTCATGCCATTTCCAGTGGCATTTTTCGAAGTCTGGAGTGACGTTTTTCAAAGTTTGCAAATTGTAGTGGTGTTTTCCAAAGTTTGCAAAAATTGCAGTGGCATTTTTCAAAGTTTGGAAATTGTAGTGGCATTTTTATGAATCGCCATAATTGGAGTGGCATTTATCTAATTTGTTTTTGAGACGGAAGCAGGGTGTCAACTGGGCTGTGCAGGGCACTCTGGCCTGTCTAGACATCCTTCTCTTTTATGTTTACCACAGACCAGCCCAATAGTTTTTTTTCTTTCTAAAAATGGCTAGCCCAGTTTTTTTGTGATTTGCCAAGCAAGTCGCTTTGTCAGGCCTATTGGGTTGCAAATCTTTCAAGATGAGGAGAGTTTCATTCGGCTGGCCGAGAAAATGGCCTATCAGTAATGAGAAATGGGCTGTACATTTTTAAAACACATCAAACCGGCAATTAGTTTCAAATTTCTTTTTTTCATTTCGAGATTTTAAATTGCATTGATTTTTATGCGTGGAAAATTTGTTGGATTTTATATTGATACACATTTATTTTTAAAATCAGTTTGAATGTGACTCGAAATTTCAGGATTAAAAATAGTTCGGACCGCACCGAAATATGCAAAATTTCGTATAATTTTTTAACCGTGGCCACAATATGGGCTGTAATGCTAACAAAAAGAATATAGGCTCCAAAAAACTAAGAATTAGCAATTGGGCTGTAAATTATTAGAAATAATGGCAGATGGGCTGTATGCTGTTTTCCACAGATTTGAGGCTTTCCCAAAAAAAAGGCTGACGCACAAGCAGTGACTGTTGGATGTCCATCCAACGGCCGTCGTGCTTCTTCAATCTCTGCTCTTCCTGCTCCAGCCGCTCAAACAAGCGCCGGCGGGACTGCCTGCTCCCTCCTCCCCGCGGCTGGCTGTGCTGCCGCGCAGGCCTCACCGCCCCACCGTACTCCCATCGCTGGCCTTGCCATCCCTCTACTCACCCACACCTGCTATTATTCTCCGGCGACGGCAGACGAACCAGTAAACCCTCGTACAGTCATACTCTCCTCCACGTGGGAAACAACTGCCGAGTCTTCCCTGGCTCCGTGTCGTTCCCTTCCTAAGCCTCGCCGTCGTCCACCGCCCTGGTGCTCTCGGCGCGGCCTGGTCAACGTGGTCAACGACCGACATGCATCTGAAGTGGACTGTACGTGGAGAGGCTGACAGCTGGGTCCACGCCCGCATGCAAGGAAATGCCTCCTTATTACGCGCAAAATAATGATTCCTCCACCTGACATCTGGGACCCACCGAAAGGGCCTCTGTATTCTGCGAAAAAAACATTACCCCCGCTGACAACTCGGACCCACCAGCTATATCTTCGCACGCAAGGAAGTGCCTCCTTATTACGCACAAAAAAATGAATACTCTCCCTGCTAGCTGGGACCCAGTATAGTGGGAGGCTGACTTGTGAGCCTACTAAGTTGATGGGGACGGAGGGCTTTGTCAACTTAGTCAATATGCACGATTCTAGCTCCAGTGACCGTACGATGTCCATCCAACGGCCGTAGTGCTTCTTCAACCTCTGGTCTTCTTGCTCCAGCCACCCAAACCAGCGCCGGTCGTGCCTCGTGCTCCTGCCTCCCGTGGCCGGCTACGATGCCGCGAAGGCCTCACCGCCCCCTACTACTCCCACCGCTGGCCAGGCCATTCCTCTACTCACCCACACCCCCTGTTATTTTGCGGCGACGGCAGCCTCACACCACAGCGAACCAGTGAACCCTCATACTCCTCTACGCGTGGGCATCCGCTGCCGCGTCTTCCTCGGCTCCGCGTCGTCCCCTTCCTAGGCCTCGCCGTCGTCCACCACCCTGGTGCTCTCGGCGCGGCGTGGTCAACGTGGTCAAGGAATGACTTCCATCGGAAGAGTACTGTACGTGGAGAGGCTGACAGCTGGGTCCACGGCGGCCGCAAGGAAGTGCCTCCTTATAACGCGCAAAATAATTATTCCTCCACCTGACAGCAGGGACCCACCGGATGGGCCACCATATTTCGTGAAAAAAAAACGTTTCCCCCCTGACTGCTGGGACCCACCAGCTACATCTTCGCACGCAAGCAAGTGTGTCTGAAAAAAAAACGATTCACCCCCTGACTGCTGGGACCCACTAGCTACATCTTCGCACGGAAGGAAGTGCCTGACAGTTGGGACCCACCTGGTCGAAGCGTACGTAGCGTTGTCATTCTGGTCGCGAACGTGTCCGTACATACAGGTCGATGTAGAGGCGCGCCTGTGTCATAGTAGAGGCGCGCACGTAGCATGTACACGTACGTACATCGGCCAGTGTGCAAGAAATAAAATATGGCCACGTACGTACATACAGGCGGGGTCTCGAACGCCTACTCGCGCATACGTACGGCCAGGGCTCGTGTTCATGGCTGGGTCGGAATGGAGAGACAACATCGTCGTCGTGTTCATGGGGAGCCAACCGGCTGGGTCGGAACGGAATGCGCGTCATGTTCATCGAGAGGGCTTGGACGGAACAGCCGGTGGAAACGAGGCCTGGCGTACCGCAGAACGGAGGAAACGGCCTTGTGTTCGACCGGCCACGGTCAAAACGGGATCCTGTTCATCGGGAGGGGTCTGGCGTATCGCAAAATGGAGGAAACGGACCTCCTACGGTCGAAACGGGGTCCTGTTGATCGGGAGGGGTGTGGCGTACCGCAAAACGGAGGAAACGGACTTGTGTTGGAGCGCTACGGTTGAAACGGAGGTCCTGTTCATCGGGAGGGGTGTGGCGTACCGCAAAACGGGACTCCACGGGATACTGTTCGGGATACTGTTCATCTCCACCGTCGACCCCCTCGAGCCTCCACGGGCTACTGTTCATCCACCGTCGACCTCCTCCAGCCTCCACCTGCGACTGTTCATCCAGCCACCACCACGCGCTACTCCACCGACTACTGTTAAACCAGCCCTCTCCACGGGCTCCTGTTCAATCACCCCTCCACATGCTACTGTTCATCCAGCCCTCCACCATCTACTGTTCATCCAGCCCTCCACGGGGTGGTCCTGTTCATTCAGCCCTCCACGGGGTCCTGTTCATCCAGCCCCAACATGCTCGATCAATCGGGGTCCTGTTCATCCAGAGGCAACACCACGGGGTCCTGTTCATCCACCCCCACCGGGAACTGTTCATCCAAACCCCCCAGTAACGCTCACTTTTCATCCAGAGGCAGCATCGATCGGCTTCAGTTAGCAGCAGTAGCGAAGGAATCGCTCAATCGGGTTCAGTTAACAGCCATCGATCGATAGCTCGGGTTTAGTAACGCGTAGCCTACAGTGCAATCGCTCGGGTTCAGCAGGCGAATGCCTCGCTCGGGTTCAGTTAGAGTCCAACGCCTCGCACCCACGCGCGTGCATGTACGAGAGAAACACGCAAACCTCCGTGCATCGCTCGGCCCCGACCACCCACCGTAACCTGGAACACCCCGATATTTTCCTAGCCGTCGCTTCTACCACGGTTTCTTCCGTCATGGACGGCCCAAAGAATGTCATGCAGCTGCGTCTCCGGCCCGCCCAGGACGAAAAGCCCATTTCTGTCATGATTTTTTGTCATAGAAGTAGGAGCCCACCACATCTATGATGATACCGGGTTTTGTCACAATTATCGTCATAGAAGTGTCATAAGTATGACAGAAAAATATTTTGTTCAGCCCAAAATGTCACGGATGTGTCTTTTTTTTGTAGTGGATGTTTGGAAGCACAAGTAGTATCTCTACTTGTTGCAAAGAATTTGGCTAGCATGAGAGGGAAAGGCAAGCTCAACATGTTGAATGATCCAAAACAATATAACTTCTATTCAGATATAAGAAAACATAACTCATTATGTTGTCTTCCTTGTCCAACATCAACCTTTTAGCATGTCATATTTTAATGAGTGCTCACAAGTACAAAAGATGTTCAAGATAGTATATTTATATGTGAAGCCTCTCTTTCTTTATTCCTTCCTATTAATTGCAACAATGACCAAAACTATGTTTGTCAAATCTCAACAACTTTTATTCATCATAATCTCTATATGTGAAGTCATTACTCTCCATAAGATCAATATATGAACTTTTTATTTCTTTTTATTCTTTCTTTTATTTAATCCCCTCAAGATCATAACAAGAAAACAAAGCCCCTATCTCAAAACTACTCCTTATTATATATCTCGCAGACTCGATTACATAGAGGGAATATAAAGCAAAACTCAAAGCTAGATCATACTAAAACTTTATTCTACTAGATCAAGATATAACCAAAAGGATCGAACTAAGAAAAATGGTAAAGATAAAGATGTGATGGTGATACGATACCGGGGCACTCCCCCAAGTTTGGCAGTTGCTGATGATGGAGTGATGATGATGGAGGTGGTGATGATGATGCAGTTGGTGATGATGTAGGCTTGTCATCCATCTTCCAAGGCATAGGCTCACCATCATAGAAAGATGAACGAGTCTCCAGGGTCCTCAAATCTGCAGCCAAACTCATCCTCTTAAATCTGTATTCATACTCACAGTTTTGGTTTTGCAGGTCATAGATCCGGGCTTGGAGGTGCTCGATTTTCTCGTGAAGCTGGAAGATGGACTCCCCAATGTTCTTGGCATCCAGCTTGTGATTGTTGGTGAACTCCGCGATCACCATGTGATTTGCGTTAAGTCCACGCTCCACCATCCCTTGACACATGAAAACTTGTTGCTCCATTGCTTCGAGTCTTGTCTCCACGCTTCCGGTCTTCTTCGGCCCCTCAACATCATGGATGTGCAACACCCCCTCACGCATCTCAATGGTTTGAGGGTGTTGCAGCACCTCCGCGAGGTAAGGCTTGAGGACCTTCTCGAAAAACTTGTCCTTGGGGGTGCTTGGAGACGTCATGATGACCTAGATCTGCCAGAAAAACAGCTCGAAACAAAAACATGAGATATTTGCATGGTACGGTGGTCAAAACCTTCGGGAGACTGAATTTTTACCAACCATAAGAAGTATC
>NC_057811.1:219987650-220011768 GCF_018294505.1 Triticum aestivum | reverse complement strand
ATGGGGTAGGTGATACGTCTCCAACATATCTATAATTTTTGATTGTTCCATGCTGTTATATTATCAATCTTGGATGTTTTATAATCATTTTATAGTCATTTTATATCATTTTTTCGTACTAACCTATTGACATAGTGCCAAGTGCCAGTTGCTATTTTCTGCATGTTTTTTACATCGCAGGAAATCAATATCAGATGGAGTCCAAACGCAATGAAACTTTATAGAGATTTTTTTGGACCAGAAGGAACATAATGGGCCCTGGCTGCGCCTGGGGGGGGGGGGTGCTCCGAGGAGAGCACAACCCACCAGGGCGCACCAGGAGGCCCAGGCGCGCCCTGGTGGGTTGTGCCCACCTCAAGTGCCCCTGGACCGCCTCTTTGCTCTATAAATACCCCAATATTCCCAAAACCCTAGGGGAGTCGACGAAATATTAATCCAGCCGCCGTAGAGTCCAGAACCACCAGATCCAATCTAGACACCATCTCGGATGGGGTTCACCACCTCCATTGGTGCCTCTCCGATGATGCGTGAGTAGTTCTTTGTAGACCTTCGGGTCCGTAGTTAGTAGCTAGATGGCTTCCTCTATCTCGCTGAATTCTCAATACAATGGTCTCTTGGAGATCCATATGATGTAACTCTTTTGCGGTGTGTCTGTTGGGATCGATGAACTTTGAGTTTACGATCAGATCTATCTTTTTGTATCCATGAAAGTATTTGAGTTTCTTTGATCTCTTTTATGCATGATCTCTTATAACCTCGTATTTGTTCTCCGATATTTGGGTTTTGTTTGGCCAACTTGATCTATTTATCTTGCAATGGGAAGAGGTGCTTTGTAGTGGGTTCGATCTTACGGTGCTTGATCCCAGTGACAGAAGATGAACCGACACGTATGTATCGTTGCTACTAAGGATAAAACGATGGGGTCTATCTCTACATAGATAGATCTTGTCTACATCATGTCATCGTTCTTATTGCATTACTTCCTTTTCTCCATGAACTTAATACACTAGATGCATGCTGGATAGCGGTCGATGTGTGGAGTAATAGTAGTAGATGCAGGCAGGAGTCGGTCTACTAATCATGGACGTGATGCCTATATAATGATCATTGCCTGGATATCGTCATGAGTATTTGAAGTTTTGTCAATTGCCCAACAGTAATTTGTTCACCCACCGTTTGTTATTTTTCTTGAGAGAAGCCACTAGTGAAACCTACGACCCCCGGGTCTATTTCTCATATATTTTGCTTTTGCGATCTACTTTTTCCTTGCATTTATTTTCAGATCTATTAAACCAAAAATACAAAAATACCTTACTGCAATTTATTCTTATTTATTTTATTTGGCGTTCGATCTATCAATCTACTACAATTTTATCTTACGTCCGTTTGCCTATCTTGAGGCGCCGTACCCAGAAGGGGATTGACAACCCCTTTAACACGTCGGGTTGCGAGGATTTGTTATCTGTGTGCAGGGGCTGTTTACGTTGTGTTGCTTGGTTCTCCTACTGGTTCGATAACCTTGGTTTCATATCTGAGGGAAATACCTACCGCCGCTGTGCTGCATCATCCCTTCCTCTTTGGGGAAATACCGACGTAGCTTCAAGCGACATCAAAAGGAATTTCTGGCACCGTTGCCGGGGAGGATCTTCAATATATACCAGGTTCCTAATCACAAATCTCATCTCCTCGCAATTTACATTATTTTCCATTTGCCTCTCGTTTTCGTCTCCCCCACTTCACAAAAATTTGCCGTTTTATTCGCCTCTCTTTTTCGTTCGCTGTTTCCTTGCCGGATCTGTTTTTGTGTGTGTTCTTGTTTGCATAGTCATGATGCCTCAAAGAAAATATTATGATGTTTCTTACCCAAATATTTTGCTTGAAATTGAGAAGAGTACTAAGGAATATATGACTACACAATTTGAGCATAATAGGTATTTTACTGAAGAACTTAAGGATCACTCCGGTGTGCTAGATGCTATTACAAAACAACTTGATGATATTAGTAGAGAAGTTTGCAATCTCCAATCTAAGTATGCTTTTGCCTGAAGTTTTCTAGGAGAAATATCCGATGCACAAGCTACCTTAATAAATCAAATGGCCGCTAAACCAATCTCATTAGAGGATAAAAGTGATGAAGATCTTAAAATGATTGGTGTTTCCTCTATTGATTCCTTGTTTAATAAAGTTAATATTGATGAAAAAGGGACTAGAGAAGAGTCAACTTTAGGTAGAAGGTGTCCCAATATTTTGGAGGGTGAAAATCTTATCGAGAAAATTGATGAAAGTGGGTCTGAAGAGGTAAAAACTTTAGCTAGTGATGTGCCCACTCTTTTTGATTACAAAGACTTTAATTATGATAGTTGCTCTTTGATTGATTGTATTTATTTGTTGCAATCCATGATAAATTCACCCCATGCTTATGAACAAAATAAAGCTTTTACTAAACATATTGTTGATGCTATGATGAAAGCTTTTGAAGAAAAAATGGAATTAGAAGTATTAATTCCTAGAAAATTGCATGATGAGTGGGAACCTACTATCAAAGTCAAGATTAAAAATTATGAGTGTTTTGCTTTGTGTGACTTGGGTGCTAGTGTTTCTACAATTCCGAAATCTTTATGTGATGTGTTTGGTTTTACCGATCTTGAAGAATGTTCTCTAAATTTGCACTTGGCAGATTCTACTATTAAAAGGCCCATGGGAAGAATTAATGATGTTCTTATTATTTCAAATAGGAATTATGTGCCCATAGATTTTATTGTTCTTGATATTGATTGCAATCCGTCTTGTCCAATTATTCTTGTAGACCATTTCTACGCACTATCGGTGCCGTGATTGATATGAAAGAAGGCAATATTAAGTTCCTATTTCCTTTGAGGAAGGGTATGGAACACTTCCCTAGAACAAGAATTAGGCCACCATATGAATCAATCATGAGGGCATCTTATGGATCTCGAACCAAAGATGACAAAACTTAGATCCTTGCTTTATGCCTAGCTAAGGGCGTAAAACTATAGCGCTTGTTGGGAGGCAACCCAATGAATAAAACTTCTTTTTGCTTTTTGCTTTCGGTTCTTTAGTGTTAGCACAATTATGATACTGTTATGATTGTGTTTTGTGTGTTTTAATTAGTGTTTGTGCCAAGTAGAACCGATAGGATCTTCTTGGGTGACAGTTGTTTGATCTTGCTGAAAAACAAAAACTTTTGCGCTCACGAAAACAATTCTAACTTTTTACCAGAGCGTGATAAAATGCCAATTATTTTTGCAGAAGATTAATATACAAATTTCTCAGGTCTTCCTATTTTTTCAGAATTTTTGGAGTTCCAAAAGTTTTCAAAATAGTCAGATTGCTACAGACTGTTATGTTTTGACAGATTATGTTCCCTTTGCGTTGCGTGCTTATTTTGATGGCTCTATGGTTTTATTTGATGAGTTTTTTCCATAGAAAAGTTTGAATACAGTAGATATAATGCAAAAACAAAATATGAATTGGTTTGGTACAGTACTTATAGTAGTGATTTTCTTTCTTTCACTAACGGATCTCACGAAGGTTTTGTTGAGTTTTGTGTGATTGAAGTTTTCAAGTTTTGGGTTGTCTTACGATGGATGAAGGAATAAGGAGTAGAAGAGCCTAAGCTTGGGGATGCCCCGGTATCCCAAGATATTATCCAAAAATGAGCAACCAACTAAGCTTGGGGATGCCCCCGAGTGGCATCCCCTCTTTCTTCTAACGACCATCGGTATTTTACTCGAAACTATATTTTTATTCGTCACATACTATGTATTTTGCTTGGAGAGTCTTGTATAATATGAGCCTCTGCTTGTTTTTTTAATTCTTGATCCCTTGCTGGACACACCTATTTGGGAGAGCCAAAATTATGTCATGACTTGTTAGAATTGCTCTCTATGCTTCACTTAAATTTTTATGAGCAATGGACTTGCTCTAGTGCTTCACTTATATCTTTTTGAGCACGGTGTGCTTTAGTATTTTTGAAGAAATGCTTTCTTGCTTCACTTAGATTGATTTGAGAGTTAGTAAATTTTTTCAAGAAATTCCCTCTTGCTTCACTTAAATTAATTTGAGAGAAAGAAAGAAAGAAATATTATGCTCATGATCTTCACTTATATTTGTTTGAGATTATGAAAAGCAACATATTAAAATTAGTCCCAAAGTGATAGATATCCAAGAAGGATATAATAAAAACTTTCATGAAGATCATTGGACAAAATAAACTTGATTCTTAGTAATAGTTTTGAGATATGATGATGTGATAAGTGAGTTATGTTGATGAGTAATTATGCTTTAGTAAGAATATTCGTGTTAAGGTTTGTGATTCCCTATGCAAGCACGAAAGTCAATAGTCATGCAATGAAATTATATCCTACTTGTGGTGCATTATTTGGTGTTATTTATGCTTAATTCTTGCTTATGAGATTATTCGTTTCTTGGTTGGTCGCTTCTAAATCTTTTTGCTAGCCTTCATTTTGCACTAAGTATGATCTCTACTTGTGCATCCAAAAACCTTTAAACCAGTTTTGCCACATGAGTCCACTACATCTACCTATATACGGTATTCTTTTGCCGTTCTAAACAAATTTTCATGTGCCATCTCTAATTTTCAAAATAAACTTCCCTTTTGTGTGTTTGTTTCTCTCACGGAGCGGTGAGGTGTGGCTAATATTTTCCATGCTAGATGTGTTACTCTCAAGATGAGTGTTTATTCACTTGTCATTGCACGAGAGTAAGGAAAAGGTATCAGGGATGCCCAGTCCCGAAATGAAAAATCACTACTGGAGATGCTGCTAATGCGACACTACGATTAGAGACCCTTCGAGAAATTGTGTGTGATGCAATAATCGCAAATGGTGGTGTATGAAAACCGTCAGAAATGTATAAAACATTTGCGATGACGGATGCATCAAACACGGTTTAGGTTTTAGTTGCGTGTGCGATGAAGGGTATACGGTTCAGTTCAATTAACTGTTTGCGATGAGGAGGAACAAAAGAAACGGGCAGCCAGATGAAGGCGTGTGCGATACATAGCATACGGTTCACTCGGATGAACTGTTTGTGATTAGGCAACACAAAAGAAACGGGCAGCAAGATGAAGGTGTGTGCGATATACAACATACGGTTCACTCGGATGAACTGTTTGTGATTAGGCAACACAAAAGAAATGGCCAGCTAGATCAAGGTGTGTGCGATATACGCATGCGGTTCACTTGGCCCTTGTCATCAGTGTGTGACCTCTGTGGCAACCGTTCGCTCCCCAGGCGCCTCTTTGTGTACCGTGGGAACCGTCCACCGCCTCTTCGCCTTTCCCTCTCGATTTGGAACTGCTGTCGCACGCTCTTCCTCCCTCCATTTGCCTTCACCCTTCCTACTGCCATTGTTCGATCATCTTCTCCATGGAGGGAATAGGCCGGAAACGACCCCGTTATTCTTGCCCTGATCTGTAAGGTGACGTGGTGGAGGAACTCATTGATCGATGCGACGTCATCACCGCGGCTAGCATGGCAGGTTCGTTCAGGACCATTCTTGACTCAACTAATAACATCATTACAAGGAACCCAAGGGTCCAGGAGCGGTTTGATCTCCCCTACCTTCTTCGCCGTGACCCTGCTGACTGGCGTGGGGACGAGGGTAGCCTCGCCTTGTGCAAGTTGATGCCGCTTGATAATGATACGTATGATGTTAAGATGCCATCGCTTGAGGGCAAGGCTTGGGCATGCGCAAATGGAGATTGGGTTGTTTATATTGGGTACAACTGCGAGTGGGAACTTGTGAATGTGTACACTCGTCACCGGGTTCCACTTCCAAAAATCTCAGACAACTGCCGAGAGGTTGAGTACACCGGTATTCTACGTGAGTTCAAATACGATCATGGTGACTGTCGTCTACGAAAGATAGCAATTTTTCGAGTTCCCAACCACTCTTGGGATTACTCGAACTATGAAGTTTGTTGCTATCTTCGACAAGCTTGTTGCCTTCCTTACTTCCACGCCTCGATGGATATTGCTCAAAAATCAATTTCTGTACACGGATGAGTACTGTGCTGCAATTCAATACGAGGGTCTTGTGTTTGCTGCCACCACTCATGGCACTGTATTTGCATGGAATCATTATGCTTTTGGTACGTTTGTCTTCCACCGTAATTATAATTATTTCACCCACATGCATGCGGGTTAGCTAGTTTCCCTTTACTAATTAATTAACCTTCTTGTGTTTCCAAGGTCTTGTGAACATTCCACCAATTATACTTGAAAATTTTTATAATGAAGGGGGAGATGACGATGCTGATGATCACGAGCATGAGGACGAGCAGGACCCATATACTCAGTGGCGCCCGACAACTTATTCTGATGGATCACCTCTTCTTGTCTATATACAGGGCACCGTTGATGTTACTAAGGAAGCAGGTGTTGTCTCGCATGGTCACACTCTCCGGACCTATTCCAACATCCGTTGCAGGGTATTCGGGATGGATACTAGTGTACTAGCGCCAACACCTTCTCCCTGGTTCAGTATTGAATGTCTTGGAGGAAACTCGCTCTTCCTTGGACAAAACTATCCAATGATGGTGGAAGGTGATCCAGCTGCCGTTGACACAACGTTACTACCATTTATGAGAAGCAACTGTATCTAGATCTCGGACATTGCTATGCTTCCCTACCGTCCCAATATGGGTCCTGACATTGGCCGCTTCAGCCTGGATGATCAGTCCTGTGTTGGTCCCGAGATTGACAGTAGCTGGCCCTTCCCAGAGAATCACTTCTGGTTCAAAGCAAGCGTTTCCAACGCCGACGAGTGGTTGAGCCGAAGTTCATTTCATCGCTTTGTTATTTGTTGTGTGATAATTTTTTTACTAGAATCTTTTGTTGGAAATGATCTATAATCCAACGTGTATCCTCGTTGTCATTGTGGGTTGATGACTTGTTGTATGTAATCAATGGTACATTTGCATATGCATCCATCAACTCATGCCTGCTACTGGTGTCCATATGAACAGTGCTAGTGATTTTAGTTGCAAAAATTAGACAGTGTTAGTGAATTTTAGCTGCATATTTTGACAAATCGCAGTGTTACAAGGTTGACAAATGGCAATGTTACTAGATAAAAAAATGTCAATATTTCCAGTTTGACAAATGGCAACATACCCAAAATGACAGATATACAAATATTACCCAATTGTTTGTACGTGGTTGCACACGGGTCATGCAAAACAGCCGTTTGCGTTGAAGGGATGCAGAAATCCTGCTCGGCACATTTTCCCTTGGCTTCCTGGGTAAGCTGTCGGTTTGCATCCGGGTGTTCTAACTAAAATGTTTGCGATGAGTGTTTTATATTTAAAAACCATTGACATTTTTTCAAAAGAAAATCGTTTGATAAGTCTGTACATTAAGAGAGAAAAACGCAAGTTTGTTCAAACCATATCTTTCATCCAGTCACACTGCGAATTTATATTCATATGATCGAGAATTCGAGATACAATATTAAACCCCAAAAAACTATTTCCGGCGGTGGCGGAGGCGGTGTGCCGCACCGTCGTCGTCGTCGTCGTCCTCCGGGACGCCATTGTTGAACTCTTCAAGGCAGCACAAAATGTTCTTCACTTGTAAATCAAACATCATGTCGTCGCGCGATCGACGGGCGGGGCGCTGGAGGACGGCAACTGGCGCCGCTGAGTGGTAGCGGTCGACGGCAGCGTCCCATGCCGCTGAGGGGGGGGGGCATGGGCATGGGCACGGGCACGGGCGTGGCGGGTGCAGCCAAACACACGGGGCCGGCGCCAAAGTGGGTGGAGGGGTGCGCACGGGCACGGGCGCTGGCGCGGGCATGTACACGAGCTCGCGCGGGCCACGGAGACCTCGATGACGCCCGCGGCTTCCAGCTCTGCGATAGTGCTCGGCGACCAGCCCGTCAATGCTATGGGGATGGTCGCTGGCGCGGGCGTGAGGATGTGAGCTAGGACGGGAGTGGGGGTAGCAACCACCGCGGCCAACTTGTTCTGCGCCATTCCATGAGGCCCCATTCCTCCTTATTTTTTATCTCCTCCGGCTCGGAGTTTACTTCACCAAACTTGAAGACTAGTGGCAGATGATCGTTCTGCGGCATGGCGTTGGTGGAGGTCTGCGGGAGGGAGGGGAATGGGAGGCGAACAGTAAGGCTGCCCGTATTAAACAACAGCTCAGGCGCCATTAATGGAGAGGAAGGCGGGCGGCCATGGAAGTCAAAGGGCCCGCTTCCCAGTGAGCCTGCGCAGCGTACAGCTCGCACGCTTCCCGGTGAGCCTGCGCATTGGAGGATAGCTTGCACGCCTCTCGGTCAGCCTGCACACCGGACTGCGCCCGCATGCCTCCCGTTCTGTCAAGGTCAAGCAGCTATCCGTACGGCACCTCCTACAACCATTAAAACCAAGACACGTGGCGTCACGTGAATGGTTAACAGAATGCACAGGTTTGAATTCTACAAATGTTTGAGATATTAAAGTGGCAGGTATTTTTTCAAAATGCCTTTGTTGGCTGTCATTAATCGAGTGCGCCTTCTCTCAAAATGGACACGAAAAATGCCACAACATGTCGGGTGCCATTCCATGATAGCATGCCAAGTTTCATGAATTTCACACGAGTTTTGGATTTACTAGAATTTAAAAACCAGGCATCTCAATGTTTTGTCGGCAATCAACGATGCCCTGGTGTTTGAAATTCATTCCCATTTCTTGCATGGGACCTAAGCATGCACCCAAGGACACATATTTGATTTTTAACCAATTTATATGCACTTGAGCATGTGCATGTAGTTCAAATTTGAATTATGCACATAAATGCATTGAAAACTCAGTTAATGCATAAAAATGTCCAAACGAACCCCGAAAAATCCCCAAAATTGACACAACACTCTTGTTGTTCTATCTTGACTTGAGAATTTTTTTGAAAGCAATAAAAGGCAATGGATATCAATTCGTACCCAAAGGTGGGACGTTCCCTACCGAAACCATCATGCTTGTTGTGAGAAGATCTGGTTTGTGAGAAGCGTATACCCGAACCTGCCCCGAATGGGACAATTTTTATACGACGGCATGTTGATGCCGCTCCATGATAGCATGCCAAGTTTCATGAATTTCAGACGAGTTTTGGATTTACTAGAATTTAAAAACCAGGCACCTCAACGTTTTGCCGGCAATCAACAGTGCCCTGGTGTTTGAATTTCATTCTCATCTGTTGCATGGGACCTAGAAATTCACCCAAGGACACAGATTTGATTTTTGAACCAACTTTAGTGCACTGGAGCATGTGCTTGTAGTTCAAATTTGAATTATGCACATAAAATGCCTAGAAAATCCAGTTAATGCATAAAAATGTCCAAACGAACCCCGAAAAATCAAAAAAATTGACACAACACTCCTGTTGTTCTATGTGGACACTAGAAATTTTTTGAAACCAATAAGAGGCAATGGATATCGTTTCATCCCCAAAGGTGGGACGTTTGTGAGAAGCTCTCGTTTGTGAGAAGCTTATACCCGAACCTGCCCCAAATGGGACAAATTTTTTTTACCACGGCATGTTGATGCCGTTCCATGATAGCATGCCAAGTTTCATGAATTTCAGACGAGTTTTGGATTTACTAGAATTTAAAAACCAGACATCTCAACGTTTTGCCGGCAATCAACAGTGCCCTGGTGGAATTTCATTCCAATCTCTTGCATGGGACCTAGAAATTCACCCTAGGAGACACATGTGATTTTTGAACCAACTTTGCTGCATTGGAGCATGTGCTTGTAGTTCAAATTTGAAATATGCACATAAAATGCCTAGAAAACCCAGTTAATGTATAAAAAAGGCCAAACGAACCCCGAAAAATTCCAAGATTGAACACAACACTCCTGTTGTTCTATGTTGACACTAGAAAATTTATGAAAGCAATAAGACGCAACGGGCATCGTCCCGTCCCCAAAGGTGGTACGTTCCTTATTGAAACCATCATGCTTGTTGTGAGAAGCTCTGGTTTGTGAGAAGCTTATACCCAAACCTTTCCCAAATGGGACAAAATTTTCACCACAGCATGTTGATGCCGCTCCATGATAGCATGCCAAGTTTCATGAATTTCAGACGAGTTTTGGATTTACCAGAATTTAAAAACCAGGTATCTCAATGTTTTGCCGGAAATCAATAGTGCCTTAGTGTTTGAAATTCAATCCCGTCTCTTGCATGGGACCTAAGCATGCAACCAAGGACACACATGTGATTTTTCAACTAATTTATATGCACTGGAGCATGTGCATGTAGTTCAAATTTGAATTATGCACATAAAATGCCTAGAAAACTCAGTTAATGCATAAAAATGTCCAAACGAACCCCGAAAAATCCCAAAAACTGACACAACACTCCTATTGTTCTATGTTGACACGAGAAATTTTTTGAAAGCAATAAGAGGCAATGGATATCGTTTCATCCCCAAAGGTGGGACGTACGTTCCCTACCGAAACCATCAGGCTTGTTGTGAGAAGCTCTGGTTTGTGAGAAGCATATACCCAAACCTGCCCCAAATGGGACAATTTTTTTAGCACGGCATGTTTATGCCGCTCCATGATAGCATGCCAAGTTTCACGAATTTCAGACGAGTTTTGGATTTACTAGAATTTAAAAACCAAGCATCTCAATGTTTTGCCGGCAATCAATGGTGCCCTGGTGTTTGAAATTCATTCCCATTTCTTCCATGGGACCTAAGCATGCACCCAAGGACACATATTTGATTTTTCAACCAATTTATATGCACTAGAGCATGTGCATGTAGTTCAAATTTGAATTATGCACATAAATGCATTGAAAACTCAGTTAATGCATAAAAATGTCCGAACGAACCCCAAAAAATCCCCAAAATTGACACAACACTCTTGTTGTTCTATCTTGGCACGAGAATTATTTTGAAAGCAATAAGAGGCAATGGATATCGTTTTGTACCCAAAGGTGGGACGTTCCCTACCGAAACCATCATGCTTGTTGTGAGAAGCTCCGGTTTGTGAGAAGCGTATACCCGAACCTGCCCCGAATGGGACAATTCTGTTTACCACAGCATGTTGATGCCGCTCCATGATAGCATGCCAAGTTTCATGAATTTCAGACGAGTTTTGGATTTAATAGAATTTAAAAACCAGGCACCTCAACGTTTTGTCGGCAATCAACAATGCCCTGGTGTTTGAATTTCATTCTCATCTCTTCCATGGGACCTAGAAATTCACCCAAGGACACAGATTTGATTTTTGAACCAACTTTAGTGCATTGGAGCATGTGCTTGTAGTTCAAATTTGAATTATGCACATGAAATGCCTAGAAAATCCAGTTAATGCATAAAAATGTCCAAACGAACCCCGAAAAATCACAAAAATTGACACAACACTCCTGTTGTTCTATGTTGACACTAGAATTTTTTTGAAAGCAATAAGAGGCAATGGATATCATTTCGTCCCCAAAGGTGGGACGTTTGTGAGAAGCTTATACCCGAACCTGCCCCAAATGGGAATTTTTTTACCACGGCATGTTGATGCCGTTCCATGATAGCATGCCAAGTTTCATGAATTTCAGACGAGTTTTGGATTTACTAGAATTTAAAAACCAGGCATCTCAACGTTTTGCCGGCAATCAACAGTGCCCTGGTGTTTGAATTTCATTCCAATCTCTTGCATGGGACCTAGAAATTCACCCTAGGACACACATGTGGTTTTTCAACCAACTTTGCTGCATTGGAGCATGTGCTTGTAGTTCAAATTTGAAATATGCACATAAAATGCCTAGAAAACCCAGTTAATGTATAAAAAAGGCCAAACGAACACCGAAAAATCCCAAGATTAAACACAACACTCCTATTGTTCTATGTTGACACGAGAATTTTTTTGAAAGCAATAAGAGGCAACGAACATCGTCCTGTCCCCAAAGGTGGTATGTTCCCTTTTGAAACTGTCATGGTTTTTGTGGGAAGCTCTGGTTTGTGAGAAGCTTATACCCAAACCTGTCCCAAATGGGACAAAATTTTCACCACGGCATGTTGATGCCGCTCCATGATAGCATGTCAAGTTTCATGAATTTCAGACGAGTTTTGGATTTACTAGAATTTAAAAACCAGGCATCTCAATGTTTTGCCAGCAATCAACAGTGCCCTGGTGTTTGAATTTCATTCCCATCTCTTGCATGGGACCTAGAAATTCACCCAAGTACACACATGTGATTTTTCAACCAAATTTGGTGCATTGGAGCATGTGCTTGTAGTTCAAATTTGAATTATGCACATAAAATGCCTAGAAAACCCAACTAATGTATAAAAAAGGCCAAACGAACCCCGAAAAATTCATTCCCATTTCTTGCATGGGACCTAAGCATGCACTGAGGACACATATTTGATTTTTCAGCCAATTTGTATGTACCAGACCATGTGCATGTAGTTTAATTTTGAATTGTGCACGTGAAATGGCTAGAAAACCAGTTTATTGTATAAAATGTCGAAACGAACCCTGAATAATTCCAATTATTTTACGACACACATATAGTTGCATGTTCACTGCAGATAAAAGGTCTAGCAATTCAAACAACATCCATTGCCGCTGTGACCCCATTTTGTAATTCAAATCAAGTAGATCCCACACAGTTTATTATCACCAACCGTGTGAGATGTAGTACAAAATATCTTGGAGCACCGTTGGTGTATAGTACGCCTATGGCTTACGCGAGAAGGTGCGTCGGCTACAGTCCACAGCCGGCGTGTCAAGCACGCTAGCTCACTCCCCAAAAACTCCCGCCTCTGCATCCCTTGCAATCTCGAAAATATCTACCGCCTGGAAGGTTTTAATGTTTGATAGCACACGATTAGTATGTGCGGACCGTGTGCGATGTCTGTTACTCCCGCTTTGCTTCAGTCCCTTGATTCAAGTTTTCAGTAGCCATGACATTTTACTCCCGCCTCTGCATCCCTCGCAATCTCAAAAATATCTGCTCGCCCTTGATCCAAATTTTCAGTAGCCCCGCCTTGTTACTCCCGCCTAGTAAAATTTTCAGTTGCCACAATATTTCCTCAAACACAACCTTGCCCCCCTCCACACACACCCCAAAACCTCCACTCACACAGACACACACAACCCTCGAAACCATTGGTAGGTCGCCGCCATCGCCGGCGCCTCCATCCTCAACCTCTGCCCGTGTGCCAGGGAGCTCGAGGAGCCAATGGCCAAAAAGAGGTTTATCCCAGCCTTTTCGCATGACGCCGACGAGGTGGCCGCCGAGGTGTTCCCGTCGTCCTCCACGGCCCCATCCGCCCGCCGCCACGCCCCTACGTCGGTTCGAGGACTTCCCCGTCCTCCCTGGGACCCGACAGCCAACGAAGTCCTACCTCGGGGTCCGACAACGATGGTGGGGGACGTGGGTCGCCGAGATTACAGATCGAGAGACCCACACCCGCCGGTGGCTCGGTAGCTTCCACACGGCCGAGCTCGCGGCCATGGAGTACGACCGCTGGCAGGTGCGCTACCATGGCGCGGCGGCTAGGTTCAATTTCCCCTTCGGCACATGCCCGGTCCACCATGTTTCGCCGGAGCCAGGGGTGGTGAGCTCGGCTATGGCGTGGGAGGACCGCGAGGCGTGGGAGTGCCTCGAGGCCGAGGCCGCCGATGAGGCCTACATGCAAGAGCTCCACCGGCAGCACCCGGAGCTCGTGGAGGCGGAGCGGGCGATCTTTGCCAGCGCGGAGGGCGGCGAGGTTATCGCGCTCTCCTCCGATGACGAGGTCAAAGGCGGCAAGGACGGTGACGTGGAGGGCGGCGAGGTTATCGTGCTCTCCTCTGATGACGAGGTCGAAGGCGGCGGCTACGGTGGCGCGGAGGGCGTCGAGGTGGGCCCCGAGGACGAGGAGATCGACGTCGACGAGTGGAGGAGTGCCTTCCCCAACGACCCCGACGACGGTACTGGCCCGGACCCGGCTCGCGGCACACCGTACATGACGAGGAAGGATTGGCTCGACCTCTACTTCGACCGAAAGTAGTTTAGCTTAGTTTATATTTATGTTTTATGTTCAGTTATGCAAAACTATCTATGTTTATGTTTGAATGCATGCTACTTTCAGTTGAACCTGCTTTGAACTTGATCAAATTGAAGTTTACAACCGTAAGTTTAGGGGGTCGACTAGAAAAGGCCAAAAATGGCTGGAGTATATATATACCCACTAAGGGTTTTAGTCCATTAAATTTTTAAGGACCGCCTAGGGATGTCCTTATGACTTGTTTATTTCAGTTCTTCACAATGTGATGCTCTATATGTGCAACTATTTGCCGTGTAGTTCAATTTCATCAATAATAGTTTCAACAATACCACAATGAATTACGATATTTGGTTGCTGTTAAGGATATTTAGTTAACATGCCTTTTCTTTTTCAATTGTTTTTTAGCAACATGCATTGTACTAAATGACTAAATATGCAATCCTAGGCTACGTAGCAAAAAGGAAGAGTGTTACCTTAATGTTCTGATGATGTCTAGATATACATGTAATAAAATCTTATATAATGGGATGGATGGAGTGTTGTACTACATCATTTTTCAATTGTTGTTTAGCTTCTAATATTAACTTGGTGCTTTTAGGTACATATATCATTCCCAAAGATCCACACTTCGACCCTTTCTGCGTATGGGGCAATGAGATATTCATGAACCAGCATCAAGTGAGGAAACTGATAAAGATTGTTATTAAAATGGGTCAAAAGATGTCAATCGAACTATTTGTTTACACTTTATGCAAGACAACAGTGAACTGCAGGATGGTAAGTAAGAACCTTGTAGCCTTCTTTTTACTGCCCGTAATGAGTTGTGTTAGATGACAATATCTGAATCTTTTTTTTGAAGTGGATCCTAAAGCAGTTTACTCAAGATTACCTCTCAAAGTACATGATTGGCGGCCGGCCATCACAAGGGGTTGGACTAGAGTCCTGCATGCCTTCTGCATCCAGGAGAGCACAATAGGGCCATTCCGCTTCACCTTGTTCAGCAACTGGAATGTCTGTCGCCTCTTTCTTTACCATCTGTAATAGTACAAGTATAGAACCCTGGTACATCATTCTTTATTTGGTGCTTATGTAATTCTTAAACATATGTACCTGTGAATCGAATAATGCATTGGTTGTTTCAACCTGATGGATATGAATAAAGCTAGCCTACTTTCAAGTTTAAATTAGGTACAATTTTAAATAGCAGCAATTAAATTAGGGCGAAAGTATGTTGTGCAGGTCATTACGGCACACACGGTTGGTAAAACACAAACGTTTGCGATATACACTATAATCCAAGACGGTTCACATAGAGGAAAGGTGTGCAAGCATGCACACAGTTGCCGTTTGCAAAGCATGTGTGATGTCAGGCACTATCACATACGGTGCGGGAAAACTAAATGTGTGTGATCGTCTACCCATCGTACACGGTTTATAATCATGAGCTGTTTGTGATGTGCCAGGCATCGTAAAACTCCCGTGCCTAGAATCTGCGTGGAAAACTCCCGTGCCTGGAATCTGCCTGGTTTTAGGCAGAACCACAAAACTCCGACTGTGATGGCAATGCGAGCACAAATGAGTAGCAAGGATGAAGCGTTTGGGATATTCAAGATATCGGAAACGGTTATATAGGGACAACTGTATGCATCAAGGCTCCCTATCCCCGACAGTTTCTGGGTTGTGTGGGAAGGGCCCCCCTATCGCCCACACTCACTTGGCGACGGTTCCAAATGCCGTCGCGGAAAGGGGTTAAAAACCATTTGTTTAGGACCGACATGCACTAGTGAATGAATTTACTTTATGTTGTCAAATAATAAATTCCTTGGAAAGTGTTGGTACAGAAGGCAACCATGGATACGGCTAGCCATGGAAAGTGAAAGTATGGTGGAAAAAGGAATAAACTTTATTTTCTGTTTGGGAACCGCCTATGATATATCTAGCATGGAAAGTGTTGGGAACTCTAAGTCGTTTTCGTTGGTGGGATGAATACACCTCCCAAAATGATTTTATCTCTATGTTTTTTGCTTTGAGCTCTGGCACCTCTACAAATCCCTACTTCCCTCTGCGAAGGGCCTTTCTTTTACTTTATGCAATTTTTATGTTTGAATTTGAGTCTCCATCTTCTCTTACAAAAGCACCAACTAGGAGGCAATATGATCGTACTTAAGTATTGGGTGTAACTAATATGCGAGTGTGTTCCATTAAATGGATCAATGGTTGAGCATGATGGGCTAGGGATAACTTATGTTAGCGTTGATATTTTGAAAGACATGGTTCCTTGTTGATATGCTTGAGTATTTAAATTATCATGTCAAAACTAGACTATTGCTTTGAACAAAATAAAAGTCATGCTATAAAGAAAAGAATATGATATGACATGTTAGGCAGCATTCCACATCAAAAATTCTGTTATGACTTACCTACTCGAGGACGAGTAGGAATTAAGCTTGGGGATGCTGATATGTCTCCAACGTATCTATAATCTTTGATTGATCCATGCTGTTATATTATCAATCTTGGATGTTTTATAATCATCTTATAGTCATTTTATATCCTTTTTTGGTACTAACCTATTGACATAGTGCCAAGTGCCAGTTGCTGTTTTCTGCATGTTTTTTACATCGCAGGAAATCAATATCAGATGGAGTCCAAACGCAATGAAACTTTATAGAGATTTTTTTGGACCAGAAGGAACATAATGGGCCCTGGCTGCGCCTGGGGGGGTGCTCCGAGGAGAGCACAACCCACCAGGGCGCTAGGAGGCCCAGGCGCGCCCTGGTGGGTTGTGCCCACCTAGGGTGCCCCCCGGACCGCCTCTTTGCTCTGTAAATACCCCAATATTCCCAAAACCCTAGGGGAGTCGATGAAATATTCATCCAGCCGCCGCAGAGTCCGGAACCACCAGATCCAATCTAGACACCATCTCGGATGGGGTTCACCACCTCCATTGGTGCCTCTCCGGTGATGCGTGAGTAGTTCTTTGTACACCTTCAGGTCCATAGTTACTAGCTAGATGGCTTCCTCCCTCTCTCACTGAATTCTCAATACAATGGTCTTTTGGAGATCCATATGATGTAACTCTTTTGCGATGGGTTTATTGGGATCGATGAACTTTAAGTTTATGGTCAGATCTATCTTTTTATATCCATGAAAATATTTGAGTTTCTTTGATCTCTTTTATGCATGATCTCTTATATCCTCGTATTTCTTCTCCAATATTTGGGTTTTGTTTAGCCAACTTGATCTATTTATCTTGCAATGGGAAGAGGTGCTTTGTAGTGGGTTTGATCTTCCGGTGCTTGATCCCAGTGACAGAAGGGGAACCGACACGTATGTATCGTTGCTACTAAGGATAAAACGACGGGGTCTATCTCTACATAGATAGATCTTGTCTACATCATGTCATCATTCTTATTGCATTACTTCCTTTTCTCCATGAACTTAATACACTAGATGCATGTTGGATAGCGGTCGATGTGTGGAGTAATAGTAGTAGATGCAGGCAGGAGTCGGTCTACTAATCTTGGACGTGATGCCTATATAATGATCATTGCCTGGATATCGTCATGAGTATTTGAAGTTTTGTCAATTGCCCAACAATAATTTTGAAAGATCATGGATGTCGCCTAGAGGGGGGGGGGTGAATAGGCGCTTTAAAAATATTACGGTTTAGGCTTGAACAAATGCAGAATAAACCTAGCGGTTCATTTGTCAAGCACAAAACCTAAACAACTAGGCTCACCTATGTGCACCAAGGACTTATGCTAAGCAAGATAAACTATTAGGTGATAACAAGATATATGACAAGAAACAATATGGCTATCACAAAGTAAAGTGCATAAGTAAAGGGCTCGGGTAAGAGATAACCGAGGCACACGGAGACGACGATGTATCCCGAAGTTCACACCCTTGCGGATGCTAATCTTCACTTGGAGCGGTGTGGAAGCACAATGCTCCCCCAGAAGCCACAAGGGCAACCGTAATCTGCTCATGCCCTCGCACAATGCAAGATGTCATGATTCCACTAAAGGACCCTTGAGGGCGGTCACCGAACCCGTACAAATGGCAACCCTTGGGGGCGGTCACCGAACCCGTACACTTTGGCAACCCTTGCGGGCGGTCACCGGTACCCGTCAAATTGGTCGGGGCGATCTCCACAACCTAATTGGAGACCCTGATGCTTGCCTAGAGCTTTACACCACAATGATTGAGCTCCGAACACCACCAACCGTCTAGGGTGCCCAAGCACCCAAGAGGAACAAGCTCAAGGGTACCAAGCACCCAAGAGTAATAAGCTTCTCAACTTGTAACTTCCACGTATCACGTGGAGAACTCAAACTGATGCACCAAATGCAATGGAAAGGGCACATAGAGTGCCCAAGTCCTTCTCTCTCAAATCCCACCGAAGCAACTAATGCTAGGGAGGAAAATGAGAGGAAGAAAAAGAAGGAGAACACCAAGAACTACAAGATCTAGATCCAAGGGGTTCCCCTCACATAGAGGACAAAAGTGATTGGTGGAAATGTGGATCTAGATCACCTCTCTCTTTTCCCTCAAAAAATAGCAAGAATCCATGGAGGGATTGAAAGATAGCAAGCTCGAAGAAGGTCAACGATGGAGGAAGAACACGAGCTCAAAGGATAAGGTTCATTGGGGAAGAAGACCCCCTTTTATAGGTGGGGAAAAATCCAACCGTTATGCTCACAGCCCGCACAGAGCGGTACTACCGCACGACCTCACGATACTACCACTAGGGGTAGCGGTACTACCTCAAAGGGTAGCGGTACTACTGCTTGCGAGCGGTACTAAAAAAATACATCCGTGCCTACCACCGCTGGACTTGTAACAAGTTTTTGGTCCGGAGCGAAAGTAGCCACGGAAGTAGCCGCAGTAGTACTGCTACAAGCGATAGTACCGCTCCCAAGAGCGGTAGTAAAAAATTACATCCCCTCCAAGCGGTAGTACCGCTCCCACGAGCGGTAGTACCGTTGCAGCTTTTATCAGGACACCAAAACTGACACAACTTCTGCAAACGGACTCCGAATTCAACGAAACCAAGTTTGTTGGAAAGCTAGCGACAAGGGCTAACACAATATTGGTAGAAATAACAATAAGAAGCGAATTAGAAAAGGCCTATAAGAAAATGGTGAGAACCCTTCTTCGAATAAGACCGGTAAAACCTCCAACACCGAAAACGCAATAGAAGAAGCATGTGAACTCCGTTTTCGATGAACGCGAGCTTGTCAAGAAGATGACCATAAGCTCCAAATCTCACAAAGAGAACCAAACAAGAACCAAGAAAGATGATGCAAGGATGCAATGGTTTGAGCTCTCTACGAATGATACGATCAAGCTACTCATTGAGAGCCCCCCTTGATAGTACGACAATCGATCCTATAACCCGGTCTCCCAAATACCACCATGAGACCGGTAAAATAGAAGACCTATCAAGGGAAAACCTTTGCCTTGCACGAAGTCCACTTGGGCTATATGATGACGATCATGACTCCCTCAAGTTGGACCACCTTTCTTGATTGCGTTGGCTCGATGAAGACTAGATGATTGCTCCCCCATAGTCCACTATGGGTGAGCCACTCTTCGGCACATCTTCACAAGTCCATTGTCACCATAATGGACGGAAAGCTTCAAGCACTTGATCTCTTCGTGATGCATCACTTGAACTTGCACAACGCAACCTAACCCCACAAAGAACTCTCACGAAGACCATGGGTTAGTACACAAAGCGTAATTGACAATGCTTACCATGCCATGGGATCACTTGATCCCTCTCGGTACATCTTCTACGCTTTGTGTGTTGATCAACTTGATTCACTCTTTGACTTAGTCTTGATCAACCTCTTACAAGACCAATCTTTAGGTAATTCCTTGAATAGCACCTTGGTCGACACAAACTCTCCTTGAAACCAACACATGTACTCCAAGAAAAGCCTATGGACAAAACCTTCAAATATAACTCAAGGCAACCATTAGTCCATAGAGATTGTCATAAATTACCAAAACCAAACATGGGGGCACCGCATGTTCTTTCAAATTTGTTCATCCATCGTTTGCAATTTTTCTCGAGAGAAGCCACTAGTGAAACCTACGGCTCCCGGGTCTCTTTCTCATATATTTTGCCTTTGCGATCTACTTTTTCCTTGCATTTATTTTCAGATCTATTAAACCAAAAATACAAAAATACCTTGCTGCAATTTATTCTTATTTATTTTATTTGGTGTTCGATCTATCAATCTACTACAATTTTATCTCACGTCCGTTTGCTTACCTTGAGGCGCCGTACCCAGAAGGGATTGACAACCCCTTTAACACGTCGGGTTGTGAGGATTTGTTATCTGTATGCATGGGCTGTTTACATTGTGTTGCTTGGTTCTCCTACTGGTTCGATAACCTTGGTTTCATATATGAGGGAAGTACTTACCGCCGCTGTGCTGCATCATCCCTTCCTCTTTGGGGAAATACCGACGTAGCTTCAAGCGACATCAGTAGGGCGCGCCCTCCACCCTTGTGGTGGCCTCGTATCTCTTTCGGACTACCTTTAATTTTCCTATTTTTTTAAATATTCCAAAACAGAGAAAATTTATCATTGGATATGTTTTGGAGTCAGTTTACTTACCGTACCACATACCTATTCCTTTTCGGAGTCTGGAACGTTCTGGAAAGTGTCCCTTATGTACTCCTCTGGGGTTACAGTATCAATTATGTTGGTCTCAACATTTATGGGAGTACCTGAGATATAATGTTTGAGTCTTTGACCGTTTACCACCTTCGGATTTTTGCCTTTGGCATTGTTAATCTTTATGGCACCGGAATGATAGACCTCCTCGATGATGTAAGTACCTTCCCATTTAGAGAGAAGTTTTCCTGCAAAAAATCCTAAACGAGAGTTGTATAGCAAAACATAATCACCTACATTAAACTCACGCTTTTGTATCTTTTTATCATGCCATCTTTTAACCTTTTCTTTAAACAACTTGGCATTCTCATAGGCTTGGGTTCTCCATTCATCAAGTGAGCTAATGTCAAATAACCTCTTCTCAGCAGCAAGTTTGAAATCACAATTGAGCTCTTTAATAGCCCAATATGCCTTATGTTCTAGCTCGAGAGGTAAGTGACATGCTTTTCCATAAACCATGTACGGAGACATACCCATAGGATTCTTATAAGCAGTTCTATAAGCCCACAATGCATCCTCAAGTTTCTTAGACCAATTCTTTCTAGATCTATTAACCGTCTTTTGCAAAATTAATTTAATCTCTCTATTTATCAATTCTACTTGACCACTAGACTGAGGATGATATGGAGATGCAATTCTATGATTAACATCATATTTAGCAAGCATTTTACGGAAGGCGCCATGAATAAAATGTGAATCACCATCAGTCATTAAATACCTAGGGACTCCAAACCTTGGAAAAATAACTTCTTTAAGCATCTTAATAGAATTTTTATGATCATCACTACTAGTTGGAATAGCTTCTACCCACTTAGTAACGTAATCAACATCAACTAAAATATATGTATACCCATTAGAGGAAGGAAAAGGTCCCATATAATCAAAGCCCCAAACATCAAATGGTTCAATAACAAGTGAATAGTTCATAGGCATTTCCCGGCGTCTACTAATATTACCAATTCTTTGACATTGATCACAAGACAAGACAAACTTACGAGCATCCTTGAAGAGAGTAGGCCAATAGAAACCGGATTGCAATACCTTATGTGCAGTTCTATCTCCAGCGTGGTGTCCTCTGTAAGACTCGGAGTGGCACTTGCGTAGGATATGTTCTTGTTCATGCTCAGGTACACAACGTCTAATAACACCATCTACTCCTTCTTTATAAAGGTGTGGGTCATCCCAAAAGTAATGTCTTAAATCATAGAAAAAACTTTTTCTTTTGCTGGTATGTGAAACTAGGTGGTATAAATTTAGCAACAATATAATTAGCATAATCAGCATACCATGGAGTATTATGAGAGGCATTTATGACATTTAGTTGCTCATCAGGAAAGCTATCATCAATAGGCAGTGGGTCATCAAGAACATTCTCTAACCAAGACAAGTTGTCTGCAACGGGGTTCTCAGCTCCCTTTCTATCAATAATATGCAAATCAAATTCTTGTAGAAAGAGAACCCATCTAATAAGTTGTAGCGACCAGACCTCAAATGGTCTGTGCTGCTGTGCACCAGTGTCATCCCTGGATCAGTAATGCTAACACGCACAGTACAAATGGAGGATTTATAACAGAGTAGCAATCACACACTTATTACATCGAATATCTCCGAAGAGATTAAGTATGATAAACATGGCTTAAGGCCATCTAAAACGATAACAGCGGAAGACTTGGAAGATAAGTGAGTCCATCAACTCCAGCGGCATCACTGAGTATAAGACCACGACCTAAGGCACCTTACTCGTCGTCTGAAAAGTCTGCAACATGAAACGTTGCAGCCCGAAAACAGGTCAGCACATAGAATATGCTAGCAATGTAACACATAGAGAATAATGAACAATAACAATGCTATACTACATGCATATATGGCTGGTGGAAAGCTCTATGGTTACAGTTTTGCGAAAAGCCAATTTTATCCTACTTCAAAGGAATAAATTTTATTTAACTATCATGGTGGTTGTGAAACATTGAGATGGTTGACAACATCTCAATCCCAATTAAAAAGTCATCAATAACCCAACAAAATTAATTAGAAGTAACATAGTGATGAGATTCACATGATAATCCAAGTACTAGATACTCAAGTTGTCCACAACCGGGGACACGGCTAACCATGATTAGTTTGTACACTCTGCAGAGGTTTGTGCACTTTTCCCCACAAGACTTGATCTCCTCCGTTGGATTACTCGCACTACATGGTGTTTGAGTAACGGATGACCAAGACACAGTCTTTCAGAAGTGTTTGCACCTTACGTATGGGTAGACAGTTACACCTACTTTCCCCTACATCTGCTAGTCTACCACTGTAAGAGTTCACACAACTTAGTCAACTATGCTAGAGCCCATAATAGCTTGCGGCTGCACACGGAAGTTTCTAGCATGAATAATCTCATGATCCCTTTGAACCTGGGTGGCGGTCCAAAAGAAAAATAGGCAATCCTGGAATACCCAGGTACCTCAATCCACCCAGATGTGAGTTTAAGTTGCCACCTTAAGTAAACCATTAATTAACAATCTCACATCTGTCATGAATTTCACTCAAACCCAATCCACGTCTACGAGCATAGCATGGCAATAATAAAAGCAACGTAGAAGTAACTCCCAAGGGTTTGATAAGAAAACAGGTAATAGGTTCTACCTCAACTACTTCCCAATACCCACAATTTAATTAGATCCTAATCATGCAAGTGTTTGAGGAAAACAGATCTAATGCAATAAAAACTGGGTATGAACGGGATATGATCAAAGTGTTACTTGCCTTGCTGATGATCCGCAAAACCTAGCGATTCGAAGTAACAAGCGGCACACTCCGGATACTCTATCGCAAACAAACAAGCATACAATCAGTACTCATCTAATGCACAGGTAAAACTCGAATGAAAGATCCAACCAGAAAGTCCAACTTAAGAACTCCGGTTTGCAAAAAGAATCAACTCGAAAGAAGCAACGAAAGTCAAACAGCGAAAAAAAAGAAACTTCATTTACTAATCTGGATCTAGGTCAAATTTTACTGTAGCTAAAACTTGTTTGAGTAGGTTAAACGGAAAGAGAATTTCGAGACGAAACTCTAGGCGCTTGAATCGCCTGATTCCGATAAACGAGCGAGAAGTTAAACAGATTCGAAAATTCGATCAGAAATCGAATCTGAGAAAATAACGAGAAAACTCCGACGAAAAAGAAAAACGGACGAACGGTTAAAGAACGGACGTTCGTTAACAGAGAAAAACCGACGAACGCGTTCGTCGAAATGAACGGTTCGGTGAACGCTCGTAAAATAATAAAACCGAAAAAAACCGATCTAGGGTTTTTTATAAAAAAAAAACGAAAACCGGCAAAATCAACGGACGACGGCAGTACCTCGTCGGGCTCCGGCGAGGGGCTCCGGCGGGGCGGCGAACTC
>NC_057811.1:219979562-219987629 GCF_018294505.1 Triticum aestivum | reverse complement strand
GGGCGGGCGAGGCGAGGGCGGCGGCTCCCGGCGGCGGCGGCAGGGCTCGGCAGTGAGGGCTCCGGCGGAGGCGGTGGTGAGAGAAAGAGAGGGGGGGTATTTAAGGAGGGGGGTCCGGTGCCTTGGGGAGGGGGCAAGGGTGGCGGGCGGCGTAGCCGGCCGGGACTCGGGCGGCGATCCCGTCTCCGGGGCGGAGACGACGGGGCGGCGGGGCTGGGCCGTCGGCTGGGCCTTTGGCCCAGTCGGCGCGCGGGCGGATTTTTTTTTAAAAATAAGTTCCGCGGGAAAAAATTACGTAGAAAAATAAATAAAAATCAGAAAAATATGTAATAAATTTTCCCCGTCTTGTTAGAAAATCTAGAATAGGGTGAACATTTTTTTAATTCAAAATAAATATTTTGAAAACATGCAATATTTTTAATGCACTAAAAATTGCAAATAACATCCAAATAAATCCCAAATAATGATTTTAAAATTTTTCCTCCAGTATTTCAATTGTTTTGGAGAAGTCATATTTTCTCCTCTCGTTTATTTAAAATGAAATATTTTTCCAGAGAGAAAAATAATTTAAACCAAAATCCTCGTCTTATTATTTGATGAAAATCAAATTTGAAAATTCGAGAAAATCCCCAACTCTCTCCGAGGGTCCTTGAGTTGCTTAGGATTTATCGAGGATTTGTCAAAATGCAATAAAACATGATATGCAATGATGATCTATGTATAACATTCCAAATTGGAAATTTGGGATGTTACAAACCTACCCCCCTTAAGATGAATCTCGCCCTCGAGATTCGGGTTGGCTAGAAAACAGGTGGGAGTGGTCCTTCTGTAGATCTTCCTCTCGCTCCCAGGTGGCTTCATCCTCCGTGTGGCGACTCCACTGAACTTTGCAAAACTTGATAACCTTGCTGCGGGTAACTCGGCTGGCATACTCGAGAATCTTAACTGGTTTCTCCTCATAAGTCAAATCACTTTCCAACTGTATCGCTTCCAGTGGCACAGTATCTCTCAGCGGTATCTCAGCCATCTCTGCGTGGCACTTCTTCAACTGCGAAACGTGAAATACATCATGTACGCCAGACAATCCTTCGGGTAATTCCAACTTGTATGCAACTTCTCCCATACGTTCCACAACTCTGTATGGTCCGATAAAACGGGTCGCTAACTTTCCCTTAACTCCGAAGCGCTTCACTCCTCGAAGGGGTGATACTCGAAGATACACTCTGTCTCCGACTTCGTGAACGGTCTCCTTTCGTTTAGAATCAGCATAACTCTTCTGCCTGGACTGGGCTACTTTGAGCCTATCGCGAATCAACCTCACTTTCTGTTCAGACTCCTTAATCAAATCTGGTCCAAACAACTGACGGTCTCCAACTTCGTCCCATAACAACGGTGTTCTACACCTCCTTCCGTACAAGGCTTCGAAAGGGGCCATCTTCAAACTGGTTTGATAACTGTTGTTATAAGAAAACTCCGCATATGGCAAATTGTCGTCCCAACTAGATCCATAATCTAGTGCACATGCTCTCAACATGTCCTCCAAAATCTGGTTGACTCTCTCGGTCTGTCCATCTGTCTGTGGGTGAAATGTTGTACTAAATTCCAGCCTGGTTCCCAACGTTTCATGTAACTGCTTCCAAAACTTCGAGGTAAATTGGGTTCCTCTGTCTGATACAATGGTCCTCGGAACTCCATGCAAACATATGATCCTGGTCATGTATATCTTTGCCAATTTAGCACTGGTGTAAGTGGTCTTCACTGGAATGAAATGAGCCACTTTCGTCAAACGGTCGACTACAACCCATATCGAGTCATAGCCTGAACGAGTCCTGGGTAATCCCGTGATAAAATCCATGCCTATTTTATCCCACTTCCATTCGGGTATCGGCAATGGCTGTAGCAATCCTGCTGGCTTCTAATGCTCTGCCTTCACTCTCTGACATACATCACAAACTGCTACATACTCTGCAATATCCTTCTTCATTCCGGTCCACCAGAAAGTATTCTTCAAATCCAAATACATCTTGGTATTCCCTGGGTGAATCGAGTACGGTGAATCATGAGCTTCCTGCAAAATCAACTTCCTGATCTCCGGATCATTTGGCACATATACGCAGTCCTTGAACCATAAGGTATCGTGCTCATCCTCACGAAATCCCTTGGCTTTTCCTTTGCTCATCTTCTCCTTTATCTCTTCAATCTCCTTGTCTGTCTTCTGAGCTTCTCTAATCCTTTCCATCAAGGTAGACTGAATCTCCAATGTCGCTAAATAGCCTCTTGGGACTATCTCCAAACATAGCTCGCGTAGGTCCTCGGCTAACTCCTGAGGTAACTCTCCTGTCATGAGGGTGTTGACATGACTCTTGCGGCTCAACGCGTCTGCTACTACGTTAGCCTTTCCAGGGTGATAATGCAATCTCATATCATAATCCTTAATGAGCTCCAACCATCTCCTCTGTCTGAGATTTAACTCCTTCTGCGTGAAAATGTACTTCAAACTCTTGTGATCCGTGTACACCTCACAATGGTTTCCGATGAGAAAATGTCTCCATGTCTTCAATGCATGCACCACGGCTGCTAATTCCAAATCATGCGTAGCATAATTCTTCTCATGGGGTTTAAGTTGTCGTGAAGCATATGACACAACTCTTCCTTCCTGCATAAGCACTGCTCCAAGTCCTCGACGAGAAGCGTCGCAATAAACTTCATAATCCTTGCGTTGATCTGGCAGAATCAACACTGGTGATGTAACCAATTGTTTCTTCAACTCTTGGAAACTAGCTTCACATTCCTCAGTCCAATTGAATTTGGTGTCCTTCTTCAATAGCTCAGTCATGGGCTTAGCAATCCTTGAGAAATTCTCGATGAATCTCCGGTAGTATCCTGCAAGTCCAAGAAAACTCCGGATTTCTCCAACTGTCGTGGGTGATTCCCAACTTGTCACTGTGTCAACCTTGGCAGGGTCTACTGCTATTCCTTCTCCAGAAATAACATGTCCAAGGAATCCAACTTCCTTCAACCAAAACTCACATTTGCTGAACTTGGCATATAACTGGTGTTCTCTGAGCTTCTCAAGTACCAATCGCAAATGCTTCTCATGCTCTTCTTCATCCTTGGAAAAGATTAAAATATCATCAATGAACACCACGGCGAACTTATCAAAAAACTCCATAAACACTTTGTTCATCAGGTTCATGAAATAGGCAGGTGCGTTAGTCAGTCCAAATGACATAACGGTATACTCATACAATCCATATCTGGTGGTAAATGCCGTCTTGGGTATATCCTGCTCTCGAATCTTTAACTGATGGTATCCCGATCGTAGATCGATCTTGGAAAATACCTTAGCTCCTTATAGGCGGTCAAACATATCATTGATCATCGGCAGTGGGTACTTGTTTTTGATGGTCACTTCATTCAATCCTCGGTAATCAACAACCATCCTCAGCGATCCATCTTTCTTCTCCACTAGAAGTACTGGTGATCCCCAAGGTGACGAACTTGGGCGAATATATCCTTTATCCAGTAACTCCTTGGTCTGCTTCTTAATTTCCTCCAAATCCTTTGCGGGCATCCTGTACGGTCTCTTAGATATTGGCCCTGTGCCTGGCAAAAGTTCAATCAAGAACTCAATGTCTCTATCCGGTGGCATGCCTGGCAACTCTTTTGGAAATACATCCGGATAATCTTTCACCACTGGTACTTCCTCCTGTACAACTCCTGATAAGGAATTTACTTGAGTCCTCTTCGGCATATGTCGAGATACATACTTGATCCTTTTTCCTTCCGGGGTGGTAAGCAAAATCGTCTTGCTGGCACAATCGATGTTTCCTCCATACAATGATAGCCAATCCATTCCCAAAATCACATCCAAACCTTGCGATTCCAAAACAATGAGGTCTGAGGGGAAAACATGCCTACCAATGGCCAATGGTATCTGAAAACATCCTTGGGTGGCCATATACTCTGCTCCTGGCGAGGTTATTAACATAGGGTTTCTGAGAACTTTGGTGGACATCTTAAACTTATTCACGAATCCCCTTGATATGTATGAATGCGATGCACCAGTATCGAAAAGAACGGTTGCAGTAAATGACTTAACCAAAAACTTACCTATTACTGTATCAGGCTGAGCTTCAACCCCCTCCACGCTCACATGGTTCACGTACCCTTTGTTGAACGGGTTCGGCTTCTTCCCAGAGCTTCCATTGCCATTTCCATTTTGGGCTTCAGGACATTCATTGGCATAATGTCCATTCTTCTGGCACTTAAAACAAGTGACTTGGCTCAGGTCCCTCTTGGCTGGGGTAGATGGGTTGGTGCGGTTCTGTCCGTTGCTTCCTCCATTCCCATTACCATTCTTGGAACCATTATGATTGTGCGAACTACCTCCTCCATGGGTATGCTGAAACTGTCCTCCCGGCTTCGGGGTAAAACGGGGCTTCTGCTGAGCTCCTGAATTATACTTCCCTTGTCCATACTTCCTCTTACGATTTTCAATCTGCTGTTGCTTCCCTTCAATCATGAGAGCTCTAGCTACCAACTCCTGGTAGTTGTTGAAGGTTGCTACCATCAACTGCATACTCAGTTCATCATTCAGTCCTTCCAAAAACTTCTCCTGCTTGGCAGCATCTGTAGCAACGTCATCTGGTGCATAACGTGCTAACTTACTGAATTCCTCCACATACTGGCCTACGGTGCGTCCTCCTTGGCGTAGGTTACGAAACTCACGCTTCTTCATAGCCATAGCTCCTGCTGAAACATGAGCTGTACGGAAAGCTTGCTGAAACTGGTCCCATGTGACAATGTCAATAGGGTGCGTGGCTGTATAATTCTCCCACCATGATGCTGCGGGTCCATCAAGCTGATGTGCGGCAAATCGCACTCTTTCCGCATCTGTGCATCCTGCAGTGGTCAACTCCCTTCCAACTTTGCGGAGCCAATCATCTGCAACAATCGTCTCGGTGCTACTGGAAAACACCGGCGGGTTTAGCCTCAGGAAACGAGCTAAGTGATCAACAGGTGGTGGTGGCGGTGGGTTGTTGTTGTTGTTGCCTTGGTTCTGAACTAACACTTGCATCAGGGCATTCTGTTGCTGAATCAACTGGGTGATCTCTGGCGGGAAAACAAATCCGGTGTTGCGTCTCGGAGGCATCTGATAGGTTTAGAAAAGATGAGAGTTAAGAATAGAATGAGGTCTAGAGAGAAAACACTACCCATATGCTCATGAGACAATTTCAATCAATATCACTCAATCAATTCAAACAAGGCAAAACAATCGATCTAACTAGCGTTACAAAGTGCTTGAACCATACTATTAAATGGGGGAAAACTACTACTGATATGGTGGTCTACTAAAAATTCTGATCCGTTGAAGACTCCCTGATGTCTGCTCCAGCTTCATCAATCCATTCGTCTTCACTCGGTTCCGAGTCGGTGTCGTCGATGATGATGTAGTTATCCGGACAAGTGCATTCATCGACTTCTGCTTTTGGCACTGGATTTTCCATGAATACTCCAATCTTATTCTCCAGGTCATCAATCTTCCCTACTAGTGCGTTGATTTCCTCCAAATAATCTTCGCGTGTAGCCTTGAGTTCTTCTTGGAGTTCCTTGATCTTCGTTAATGCCTTCTTCAGTTCTTCCTTGTCCGTGCACATCTGATTCTCCTGGCGTCGAATATGTTGGTTTTGCTCCTGGATGAAAGCTGCAATTGATCCATCCTTCTTGGTTCTGATCATCTCCCATTGCGCGCCTCGACGTCCACAAATCTGATAAATTGTATCCTTAAGCTCCTGGTGGTAGACTTCTCCAATGCGTCCCATGGCGATGTGTGCGGCCATGCTCTTCCCTAAACTCCAAGTTGGTGCTTCGAAAACCAATCTCATGGCACTAAACATCCTTCCTAGAATGATAACTTGAATCTTCCAGCTCTCCTCTTCAGGTAATGTGGCGTTGTAGGTTCCGGTGATGCTTGGTATTCCTATGTTCAAGTACTTGGTGACTTCCTTCAAATGTCGACCAAACGGCGTGTCTTCATCTGGTTGCATGAACTTGCTCCTTGCATTCGCCATTCCTAAAAGAGTAGAAAGTGGAGAGGGGTCAGAAATGAGAAGAGAGAAGCTTTCTAGGGCTTAAGCCTAGTGGTCGTGTCCTACAGTCAGTGTGTGCTCTGATACCAACTTTGTAGCGACCAGACCTCAAATGGTCTGTGCTGCTGTGCACCAGTGTCATCCCTGGATCAGTAATGCTGACACGCACAGTACAAATGGAGGATTTATAATAGAGTAGCAATCACACACTTATTACTTCGAATATCTCCGAAGAGATTAAGTATGATAAACATGGCTTAAGGCCATCTAAAACGATAACAGCGGAAGACTTGGAAGATAAGTGAGTCCATCAACTCCAGCGGCATCACTGAGTATAAGACCACGACCTAAGGCACCTTACTCGTCGTCTGAAAAGTCTGCAACATGAAACGTTGCAGCCCGAAAACGGGTCAGCACATAGAATATGCTGGCAATGTAACACATAGAGAATAATGAACAATAACAATGCTATACTACATGCATATATGGCTGGTGGAAAGCTCTATGGTTACAGTTTTGCGAAAAGCCAATTTTATCCTACTTCAAAGGAATAAATTTTATTTAACTATCATGGTGGTTGTGAAACATTGAGATGGTTGACAGCATCTCAATCCCAATTAAAAAGTCATCAATAACCCAACAAAATTAATTAGAAGTAACATAGTGATGAGATTCACATGATAATCCAAGTACTAGATACTCAAGTTGTCCACAACCGGGGACACGGCTAACCATGATTAGTTTGTACACTCTGCAGAGGTTTGTGCACTTTTCCCCACAAGACTTGATCTCCTCCGTTGGATTACTCGCACTACATGGTGTTTGAGTAACGGATGACCAAGACACAGTCTTTCAGAAGTGTTTGCACCTTACGTATGGGTAGACAGTTACACCTACTTTCCCCTACATCTGCTAGTCTACCACTGTAAGAGTTCACACAACTTAGTCAACTATGCTAGAGCCCATAATAGCTTGCGGCTGCACACGGAAGTTTCTAGCATGAATAATCTCATGATCCCTTTGAACCTGGGTGGCGGTCCAAAAGAAAAACAGGCAATCCTGGAATACCCAGGTACCTCAATCCACCCAGATGTGAGTTTAAGTTGCCACCTTAAGTAAACCATTAATTAACAATCTCACATCTGTCATGAATTTCACTCAAACCCAATCCACGTCTACGAGCATAGCATGGCAATAATAAAAGCAACGTAGAAGTAACTCCCAATGGTTTGATAAGAAAACAGGTAATAGGTTCTACCTCAACTACTTCCCAATACCCACAATTTAATTAGATCCTAATCATGCAAGTGTTTGAGGAAAACAGATCTAATGCAATAAAAACTGGGTATGAACGGGATATGATCAAAGTGTTACTTGCCTTGCTGATGATCCGCAAAACCTAGCGATTCGAAGTAACAAGCGGCACACTCCGGATACTCTATCGCAAACAAACAAGCATACAATCAGTACTCATCTAATGCACAGGTAAAACTCGCATGAAAGATCCAACCAGAAAGTCCAACTTAAGAACTCCGGTTTGCAAAAAGAATCAACTCGAAAGAAGCAACGAAAGTCAAACAGCAAAAAAAAAGAAACTTCGTTTACTAATCTGGATCTAGGTCAAATTTTACTGTAGCAAAAACTTGTTTGAGTAGGTTAAACGGAAAGAGAGTTTCGAGACGAAACTCTAGGCGCTTGAATCGCCTGATTCCGATAAATGAGCGAGAAGTTAAACAGATTCGAAAATTCGATCAGGAATCGAATCTGAGAAAATAACGAGAAAACTCCGACGAAAAAGAAAAACGGACGAACGGTTAAAGAACGGACGTTCGTTAAAAGTGAAAAACCGACGAACGCGTTCGTCGAAACGAACGGTTCGGTGAACGCTCGTAAAATAATAAAACCGAAAAAACCGATCTAGGGTTTAAAAAAAAACGAAAACTGGCAAAATCAACGGACGGCGGCAGTACCTCGT